>NC_054371.1:121122234-121209734 GCF_017654675.1 Xenopus laevis | reverse complement strand
GTCAGACAAAACCCCAAACAGCAGCAGGAACATAACCCAATGTTACCCGGAACCCAACATTATCACCCAAAAAACCTTGTTTGGTGATTTCCAGTTGATGTCAACCATATGTAAAGGGGAAGGATTGCATGTAGACAGTATTGCTACTAATATGTGTTCTATAATTATACAGAGACATATATAAGAGACACACATAAATGCTTAGATGATGCATTAACAGTAATGACAATTTAGTCACTGCCCAGGAAGTGTTGTTGGGCTGGGGAAAGCCTGTAAAGTGTAAGATTATTGGTTTGGCTGTTGTAATAATATAATTACTATTATTAGTGAGAAGGAGATAGATGTTTCTGTTGTGCTGAAATAGCAAGCCATACTCTTTCACTTTTTCTTTCAATATTATTAATATACAACAAAATACATTTTACACCTACAACCCATCACTGATATCAATAACAGTAAATACACAGGTTGGTATGCAAATTTAATAGTAAACATTACTTCATAAAATATTAAGATTGTCAGTTCTACATGACTTTCCAACTCTGCATTATCCCTACTAAGGATACTAATACAGTAAATTCCTTAGCCCAGTATCGTACTGCCAGCTTGCAATTCAATTTACATTACCAGAACTGCCTTGAGGTTGATGGCACACCAGGAAATTAATCGCCAATGATAAATCTCCTCTTCTGCAGGTGACTAATGTCCTATAAATGCTTTCCCACTGAAAAAGAGCGAAGTGACTAACGCTGGCGCCAATTTGCCACCGTTACCACTTTGAGGCACTTCGAATGACCTAGCGGTCATTCGCACTCTGTCACCAGGCGAATTTTCGCTCTGGCAAATTGATGTTACTTCCGCAAATTCACTAAGATTTGGATTTTACTGAACGTTACTTCTTTCGCCAGACTTCCCTTCACCAGCTCAGACCAGTCAACGTACATTGGAGTGCATTGGAGTCAATCTTCTGTTACTTACATTTAATGGAAAAAGTTTCTAAGTCCCAAAAAACGCTGGCGTCTTTTACTTTTTTCAGAGTGATAGGCTGCAAAAGTCCTTACATTTTTTTTGGGGTAATCCGGGTTCCCCCATGCATTTTCTAACATATGGAACATAAACTATACAGTGGGCTCATGTGTAGGGCATTATAACAAATCTATTTTCTTTATTAAGGTTCCCTGGACTTGTGTAGTGTAATGTATTTGCTGCAACATATACGTCCATTCAACTTTATAATTTCCCACCGTATGCAAATTAGCCTGAGCGAAGACCTCTAACGAAGTTGCGCTAGGCATAATTGAACGCTAGCGCATATTTGCTTTGTTTGCAGATGTAACGCTAGCAAAAATTCATTCTGCGCCGCAGACACAACTTCGCATTTTAGTAAATTAGCATTGTCTGAGCGAATTTTTGCCTGGCGAAGTGTTTTAATGACTGCGCAGCTGTCGCTGGCAAATTTTCGCAGCTTAGTAAATTTACCCCCATATGTCGCTTCAATCTTCCTGAGTTGCCTGAAATTGCTTCAAGAGGAAACTTCAAGCAACATTCTTCCATACTTGTTCCTTCTGTCATGACCTGTTCCAGCTGTACTGGAACCCAGCTGAACCCTTTCTGATTTACTTGATTTAGACCAGAAGTGCCCATACTTTACTAATGCGAGGTCTACTTTTAGTGATGTTGTCCCATTATGATCTACTACCATAAAAGCATTGTTAGCATTTTGTTCCATGGAAAATATTACGTAAACATTATATTGATTTATGAGAGAATTTATATTGCTGTAGTTAACAAACAATTATTTCTATGTAATCTTAACATAATATCTAAATCAAAAGCATAAAACAGGAGGGTTTTCTAGACAAGCTGTTTGTTGACAGTGTCTTGAGATCTACTCATCACCAGCTAGAGGTTTACTGGTAGATCCCAATCTACCTTTTGGGCACCCCTGCTGTACTGACTAGGGCAGAAGTGCCCATACTTTACTAATGCGAGGTCTACTTTAAATGATGTTGTCCCATTATGATCTACATCCATAAAAGTATTGTTAGCATTCTGTTCCATGGAAAATATTACGTAAACATTATATTGATTTATGAGAGAATTTATATTGCTATAGTTAACAAACAACTATTTCTATGTAATCTTAACATAATATCTGAATCAAAAGCATAAAACAGGAGGGTTTATTAGGCAAGCTGTTTGTTGACAGTGTCTTGAGATCTACTCATCACCAGCTAAAGGTTTACTGGTAGATCCCGATCTACTTTTTGGGCACCCCTGCTGTACTGACTAGGGGAAACAATATGGCACCTACTACCTCTATGTATAAATATACAGAGAAGCAATGTTCTGGGCACACAATAAACAATACCATCATACTGTACTGTCTAAGGGGAACAATATGGCAGCTCCTTCCCATATGTATAAATACAAATATACAGAGAAGGAACATTCTGGGCACACAATAAGCTGCTATACTCTCATACTGTACTCTCTAAGGGAACAGGCCCGAACTGGCAATCTGTGGGTTCTGGCAAATGCCAGAGGGGCTGCTTTAAGATGCCATAGAAAATCACTATTAAGTGGGCTGATGGGGGGCTGTTTGGGCCTCTGTGTACTTCAAAATGCAAGGGCCTATTCTGAATCCCAGTCAGACAGGAGAGCCTATACTTTACTAATGTGAGGTCTACTTTAAGTGATCTCCCATTATGATCAAGAGTACATCCATAAAAGCATTGATAACATTCTGTCCCATGTGAAATATTACTTAAATATTATAATGATTTATGAGAGAATTCATATTGCTATATTTAACAAACCTGGAGAATTTATATTGCTATATTTAACAAACCTATAATTTTTATGTAACATAAACATAAATATCTGAATGAAAAGCATAAAACAGGAGGTGATATAGACAAGATGTTTGTTGACAGTGTCTTGAGATCTACCTATCACCACCTAAAGGTCTACTGGTAGATCCCGATCTACCTTTTGGGCACCCCTGATTTAGACTATATTTATTGAAGCAAAACAAATGTAGCGCTCTATTGTGTTGTTAATAGAGTAAGACTTTATACAATTTGAATTCAGTTTTTTTGGTTTGGTACTTAAACCTATGAAAGTATCATTACAAATAAATAATTTACTATACACTATGGACTAGGGATGCACCGAATCCACCGAATCCACTATTTTGGATTCAGCCAAACCACCGAATCCCTTGTGAAAGATTCGGCCAAATATCAAAGGAATCTGATACGCCCAACCAACCCACTGTTGGCTAGGAAAGGTAGTCTTTTCCTCCTTACCCCAACACCCATGAGCATGGGAAATGTATTACCCACCTCAGTAGCTCCATATTTTAAAGGTTTAATTTATCTCAGGTTTTCACTCCCAAAATGTTGTGCTTTCAAGCTATTGTCCTAAGAAAACACTTTTCAGTGTAAAGCAAGTAAAGAGTCTGTAGGTTGTTAAACTACAAACACAGTACTGTATAGAAATCTAAAGGAAAGAGGGAAGGAATCACAGTGGAAACATTTGACTTTGTTAGCCTATACACCTTCCCTCTTTATGCCAAATTTTGTTTCCACTGCATCCACACTAAGTTTTCCACCTCACCCATTTAAAACCAAACAACTTTGTATTCATTACAGTGAATGTCTACTTTATATGCATCATCATAAGGGCCCTTGCACATAGGCAGTTATAACTGCTATTTCATACTATAGGTTTGTACATTTCACTGCACAGAAACTTAAATGGCTTGTTCACCTTTGAGTTAACTTTTAGTATGATGTAGGGAGTGATATTCTAAACAGTTTGCAATTGGTTTTCTTTTTTTTTAGTTATTTAGCTTTTTATTCAGCAGCTCTTCAGTTTGCAATGTCAGCAGTCTGGTTGCTAGGGTCCACATTTTCCTAGCAACCATGTTTTGATTTGAGTAAGAGACTGGAATATGAATAGTGGAGGGTCTGAATAAAAAGACGAGTAACAATACATTTGTAGCCTTACAGAGCATATGTTTTTTAGGGGGTCCCCTTTAAAAGATTGGAAAGAGTCAAAGAAGAAGGCAAATAATTTAAAAACTGTAAAAAATAAATAACCAAATCAACCAATTGGAAAGTTGTTTAGAATGGGCCATTCTATAACATACTAAAGCTGAACCACCCCTTTAACAGACCCCCATTCTTCAATTGCACAGGTTCAATAAATGCAGAGGCTTGGTGACTCCCAGCTGCAAAATTATACGTTATTTTTTTGTACATAGGTTTGAGCATACCTAAAATCATGAAATGATTCTGCTTGCATGAGCTTCTGGGACCCAGTGTTGTCCCCTTCATAGTCCTAGGTTTATCTCCAGTGCTTGGTTGTATAGCACGAGCATTTAGATCCGTGTTTTAACTTAATTATGTTCCATTGCCTCCCTTTAAACCTAACTGTATTTTATTTATTTGATGCATGTTCACAACATATTAGAATAGATAAACGTGCATTAAAGCAGCAGTCCCCAACCTTTTTTGCCCCAGGGACCAGTTTCTAACTAGAAAATATTTCCCCTGGGGGGGGTGGATGGATGACGCGTCATATGCATGGCGTTGCATCACATTGGAGACTGGTATCATGAGTAATTGTGAGTTTAGCCAGGGTTTTCAGCTGCTAGTGAATGGAAGAAGGGAGCAAGGAACCGATTTAGCCACATGTACAGGGACAGGGGCGTAACTATAGAGGAAGCAGACCCTGCGGCTGCAGGGGACCCAGGAGGTATAGGGGCCCCATGAGGCTCTAGTTCAAATACAATTTCAATAAATATTGATAAAACAGGAAAACCTCTGGATATGTTGGGGGCCCTAAAATTAATTTGCTGTGGGGCCCAGTAACATATAGTTATGCCACTATACAGGGATATCCGATAAGCATCCATATCCAGCTCAGCCTGCCACTTTCCTACTGTGCTTCTTCTTGCTCCCCATGCTGTAAAAAAACACAGCATGACACAATCACCAGCGAATGTGTGTCGGTGTCCAAAAAACGGACGCCGGCTCTGTTTCGCTAATTTTTCAGCGAAGCAAAACGCTCCAAATTCGCCCATCACTAGTAGTCATACCTCAGTTTTTAGCATTAGATGGCTTTAAAACATTGTAGCATAGCCCTATCATCAGCATTGCCCTGTTGGGTAAACTTTTTTAATTAGCAAAACTGCTTTGCAGAGAGACATGGCCACATTATTCTCCCTAGACAGCAAGTGAACAGTCAGAGATTATTGTAAATGATCATAGAGCACTCATTTAATTGGGGTGCGTTAAAGAGCTGTTCCCTGAAGGTGACCTGATCCAAAGGAGAGTTATGTAAGGCAGCAGGTGGCTGGACCTGGGTGGCATCATCCTATAGCACAGCCATTAAAGGTTTCAATTCTTGTATGTATATATATATATATATATATATATATATATATATATATATATATATATATATATAGTCAACTACAAGAGGTCCTCTGCACTCAACCCATTATCAAAATATTTAAGACAGAGACATTTTGTGCATACTGCTACTAAAAAATGCCTTACCCTTTAAACAACACAGGGATTGTTTGTCCATTTATTGCAATATATTTAAGCTGGCCAACTACGTCAAAGTCATCCCATATCTGGCCAGTCCTACGCTTTATTTTCATCTGATTCATTAAGAATTAAATTGCTTAATTATACATTTTACAAAGGGACTAAGTTTTACCTGCAACTTACTAGCTGCTTTCAAAGTAAAACTCCCAAACTTGGCTGCCCTTTTATTAGACACCAGTGGGATCACCTGACTATAGCTGGGAAGGGTGGGAGCTACAACATGGAGCTGGTCACTGCTCCTGTATAACTATAACAAACAAGGGAAAGTTGTGCTCACCACTATTTTTTAAAACCATTAGGCGGGGGTGCAATGAGGGTGTGACCACAAAATACATATAGTAAACTACAAGAGGTCCTCTGCACTCAACCCATTATCAATATATTTAAGACAGAGACATTTTGTGCATACTGCTACTAAAAAATGCCTTACCCTTTAAACAACACAGGGATTGTTTGTCCATATATTGCAATATATTTAAGCTGGCCAACTACGTCACAGTCATCCCATCCCATATACAGTGTGTATATATATATATATATATATATATATATATATATATATATATATATATATATATATATATATATATATATATATATATATATTGTGGTATAGTGACCACAGAGATTGAGTAATTGAGATATACTCCAAAAAGCGAGTTAATGAACAGAGAGTGGTTTCTCTGTTAAAAGATGTTAGGAGCCAGACACTCCATTTACCAAATCCAGTACGGTTATTGGAGCACACCTTGTCCTGTGGAAAAGATATTTAAAGGGGATTGGAGTGTTAGGGAAAGTCTCTCAGAAGGGTCAATATATCTATATACAGTGATGACGGTCCTGTGTGGATCTAAACACGTAGATAAGGTAAAGTGACATTGCTCACATTGTAATGTTCTCGCAGTATATGACAATGAACATTTAGAGGCTCCCTTCTCTTACGAGCAGCTCCTCCTAGGCCTAACCCTGTGGGGACTGAGCTTATCTGATATAAACCTCACACTTATGGCTCATGAGAGTGTTGATGCCAGTATTTAGTTAGGGACAAATATCACCATACGGACATGTGGTAGGCAAAATTAGCATGCCTTTGCTACTTGGTACAAGACAAGACAGTTTGGTATTACATCTAAGTAACAAAACAGTTAAATGCTGAAACCTGAACTGATATCACAAACACTCAGTTTCATGTATGACTGCAAGAAAACCACATCCTCATTAGATCAAACATCTCAAGTTTAAGTATGTGTAAGGTATGCTGAACCTGCCGTATTTCACTTTCTTAAAAGGCATAGCTCCATTTGCTGAATACAGGTTCTACTCATTTAATGGTATCTGGCCCTGTTCCTTCCTGTGGCCCTTAGAAGTGAGGGAGGATATTGAATATGTCTTTGCTATATGTTTAGCAACCACCAGCACCTAGACTTCCTTGAAAGCTGGGTGCTCACCCCTACTTTTCAGAAGCTGACATAGCTAGGTCCTTTCAATTTCATGGTAGATGAATGTACACGTTGAACCCTGACTGGTTTATTGCATTAGGTCAGATACGCAGGGATATAATTAATTAGTCAAATGTACAGGTGATATAGAATTCGTATCTATTCCTTGCTTCCCAGATTACTCATATAAGGTCTAGAAAACATCATTTGAATGGTGTATGCAGCATCAAAACTTTACTCCTTTCATTTGACCTTCCTCTAGAACAGTGATCCCCAACCAGTGGTTTGTGAGCAAATGTTGGCTGGTGCTCCCAATGGCCTCAAAGCAGGACAGGGGCTTCTTTTTGAATTCCAGGCATGGAGGAAATCTTTAAATGCATAAAAAACAGTTGTACTGCCAAATGGAGCCTCCTGTAGACTGCCAGTCCACATAGGGGCTACCAAAAAGCCAGGAACGTCCATGCATATGTTGCTCCCCAAAGCTTTTTACATTTGAATGTGGCTCACAGGTAGAAAAGGTTGGCGACACCAGCTCCAGAAAGTCACTTAGGGCTAGCAGTCTTATAGTCTTTATCTTAGCCAGTAAATGTATCACCTTTACACCACTTTTGTTATGTTTTCATATCAAAAATGTTATCATTATAACAGTATTGTCTAAGTAAGATAACATATTATCCACTATCCATGTTTCCCATAGCTTGTGCTACTTTTATACAAATTGAACCTTGTACATTTATATATCTCACGACTTAAGAGGCAGTAGATAAATGTCTATAAGGATAAAAGGGCTAAAAAATTAAAACACATGAAACATCAAACGGCTTGACTAGACTGGGTGCTGAACCCTAGCTAAATAGTCCATAGGGTAATGTCACACCAAAAGTTTTTATTTGTGTTATCATCACATGAAAAACTTTTGTGATCCACCTCCTTTCATTTAATGGCAGCTCCTTTCCATCCTACCCTATGGAAATTATGGTAGACAGAAGTGAGTATCAAAAGAGAAAATCACTGTCAGCACTCTAGCTTTATACTATACGATTACAAGATGTTCCATCTATGGTTTCAGGTTTGTGGACTTGAATTCTAATCTACTTGTTTTGGCATATCTGGGAAATGTGAAGTAATATACAGTCTATTATACAGATACAGATTCTGTGTTCCATATGGAACTGCAGTTATACACGAATCCACAGGTCTCTGTGTTTTCACACAGCACTAACCAACAAAAAATATAGTGGGTGGATCATTGCACACACATATGAACCAGAACTTGAACAAAGTGTTTTATTGTGTCTCCGTACTTGTGTTCAAGGGAATTTTATCCACCTGTGACTATCCAGTTATGGTATTTTTAGTACTGCTAAGCAAGTATTTCCTGGTTTTACACTGAATATTTGTAGGCTATGGATGATATTCCATATTTCTTCAAAGAGGAACCATCACAATGGCCTCATTTCATTTAAATAAACAGAAACAGTCAAATACTGTAAATCAGATTAAATGCAAATTTAAAGAAAAGGGAGTAAAAAAACAAGTAAGGGTATATTTTTAATTTGAAGGAAAGTACATTATTTAACACAAAGAGAAATGTAGAAATGTAAGTACTGATTTGCATTAGTATTATTGCACATAGGGTATATTTGTCCATTAACCACTAAAGTCTGGGTATGAAGCTATTAAGCAAACTAAGTCAATGACAAGAATTGAGATACTGGATGAAAGGTGCTTCCTCCGGCAGAGATTTAATCGTTACATATGTGTATTTTCATTAACAGCAGATGAAAAATGGGACACACGTTCAAAAAGGTAAAGACAGCAAAAATGTTCTTATGGTTTTGTTAACATAACAAATGTAGATTCGGTGGATCAGAACCGATACAGTACATGATTATGTGAAGGAAAAGATAAAACCTTACTGTTTGAAAAAAGGGAGGGGATCGTGCCAGTGTTAATCAATTATCAGATTTTTGTTCTATATCTTATTACAAACTTTAGTAAATACTTGAAAGTCAACAGTGGCTCTGCGGAACACATTTATAAGGAAAAGCGAGATTATTAACTGATTAGGATTTCCCTGAACTGCACAATGTCTGTGTCGTGTCTGAAACACCACTTGGATTTTTAGAACTTTGTTTTTCTATTGAGATGTAATGAATGTTAATCTGTTTCATAGACCCTAAAAAAGAGAAATGGTGGCCTTGTGAGCAATGCCAGGGCAGCCTCCATGCATTGATAAATACCTGTATCGTTCTTCTTCATAGGATTGCCCTTATGGATGCTTGATGTGTAAATGCGTGCTTCCCCGATTCACACCATCTCTTTGCTGAGCCCCTGTAAGTCTGAGAATATAGAATAACCAGAATACATTGCTGTAACCTGTACTGGCTTATTCCAACTGTTACTCACATATTTAAAATGCCAGAGGTGCAGCCCATGTTGTTGCACTTTCAGTACCCCAAGTAACGAGACAGTTGAACTTTCTTATCTTTGGCACACCCTATAGATTCTTCTGCAAGGAATCTAAATCAAGCACGGAAATCCTATGACTTTTTTATTAGGACAGACTATGGTTCTATATAATTTATACCAAGGTCAGTTATGCTATATCTTTAGACTCTACCCAGGCCATCGCAAACAATTATCTGGCTTTGCTTACACAGTGGCACAACACCTAGTAAAGAAGTGATGCAGAATAGTGTCATATCAAAAACTGCACTCTGTTTTACAACAGGATCTCTTTTGTCTGTTAATGTTAATGAATTTCAGGTTTTTAAAATATACAGTTAACCTGTCCATTTATGAATTTGAAAACATTGTTTATTGACATAGCTCCACCATAGAATGCAGACAGTATGGGAGAGGATCCTGCCTAAGGGCATTCACATGTAATATTCTTAAACAAACACATGCCAAAGTGTGTAGAAGTCCTGATGTTACCCAGAGTAGTGTACTCCAAGCTCAACCATTGACTACAAAGATATTTTTATATGGGCCCTGTGGGGGGAGGCTAGCTACTAGCTGCTTAGTGCAATATTAATCAGTTGGACAAGCAAGTGGGTGTGCAGTTCACAAGCAAACATCCCCAACATCAACAGGAGGTTCCAAGTCAGTGACTGCACAACAAAGTGCCATAGCGTCTCTAGTCCATGTCTAGCCACCTGTTCTGCATAAGCTTGTAATGTTTACATGTTCAAGAATGTAATTCATTTAACCCACTCTATCAATGCACATTTTACATTGCGACAGGGCAGATGATTCATCTAAACCCCCACATAAAATAAATAATATCCAATAAATCACAAAATATCTGCAACTTCGCATGTAAAATCCTTAAAAATGGCAAGCTTGTGTCTATGGTTTCTTGCTCTTCATGTCAATATTTCCTGTTTTTTCCATTGTGTTAATGGTCCTTATTCACTTGATAAAGGGTATTGAACCCAAAACATGTTGTGTTTACCACTGCCTGGAATAAAAAGTTGTTTGCAGTAATACTGCTGGAGTTCCTGTTCCTTCTTCTATACTTGAATATTTCATGTTTAGCCTTTTGTTATGACTAACACCTTACAATTGAAAGTAAATGTACTACATATTAAATAACATCCATGCATGTCCCAGTGTGTTGCCCATAATTATATCAATAGAGGTGTCATGTTTTTGCACCACAACATTTTTATGCAACCTTTTGTTGGAGCAATAACACTGGTATTCTGCAAGTAAAAATGTATTGTGGGAAATAAATAAATGGTCAGATTTCACCTTTGTGCTTTGCATTTGTCCTTATTGATAAATGAGCCACTAAGTTTTAAAGGGGTTGTTCACCTTTAAATTAACTTTACGTATGATGTAGAGAGTGATATTCTGAGACAATTTGCAATTGTTTTTCATTTTTTATTATTTGTGGTTTTTGAGTTATTGTGCTTTTTATTCAGCAGCTCTTCAATTTGCATCTTAAGCAATCTGGTAACTAGGGTCCAAATTACCTTAGCAACCATGCATTGATTTGAATAAGAGACTGGATTATGAATAGGAGAGGGCCTGAATGGAAGGATCAGTAATAAAAAGTAACAATAACAATACATTTGTAGCCTTACAGAGCATTTGTTTTTTAGAAGAGAGTCAGCGACACCCATTCGAAAGCTGCAAAAAGTCAGAAGAAAGAGGCAAATAACTATAAAACTATAATAAATAAATAATAAAAAACAACTGAACAATTGCTTAGAATTGGCAGTTCTATAACATAATAAAAGTTACCTTAAAGGTGAACCACCCCTTTAAGAAAGTAAAAAATCGTGACTTTTATGAATTAAAGTAGATACAGTCACAGTCTTCAAAAATGTAGAAGAGGGCAGCTGAGGTACTTTATTGCCACTTTATCTTTATAGCTCAGGAAATGTGGTTCTGTCTACTGTGTCTGAGTAAAAACACTTTCAAAATGCAGTTAAAAAGTAACCCTATTCCAGAAGTCTGTTTTGTCTTTAAAGATAGTAGGACTCTTTTACTAATGGCAGGACATGGTGCAATTTGCAAAATGCAAAATATAAGCACAAAGTTTGCAGTCTTTGTCATTGCAGGTAGTTGTGCAAATATCTGTACCTTTCCCATTAATACAGCAATGACTGCGTTTAGCCTTGTTGTATTCATGAGTGGTGGGCTGGGGGCAGTAAGCTTCATTAGAGCGCACTTACATTAGATGCACAAGTTAGAGATCACCAATAGCAAGAGATGCTAGTGAGCCCGCACTCATTGCCTGCCTTAGTTAAAATTGGTCTGTACTTGATCACTACGCTCTGGCCAGATCCTAAATATGAGCAGACAATAACAGACGTCCTTATATTTATTGACTAAGCAAAATAAATGACAGATAAAGCTGAGTTAAATATAGACTTTCATTTGCTGTTAGCCTTCTTTGAGAGTTTGCCTTGGATATCGTGCTTGCTTTCTGATAGGTACACAATATTGTGTTTCTTACATTAATTTAATATTTTCATAGCTGATGTCATGACTAGTGGGCAGTTCCTTTTCTTCCTTTAGAATAAATATTCCAGTTTTATAAAAATGTAATCTCCATGAACGCACTTGCATTTGTAAATGTATCCCTTGAACAGTTGCGGTGAATGTTGTTAATGTATTTTATGGTAAACAGCAAGGCATTTAAAGGTTAGTCATCCCCTTTCCACTGTAAAAATAATCTGTTGTATAAATATATCTTTATGATTTAATGAATGACTCTGTTTTTCTGACTATTCTTTCGAGAATGTAACTGACTACAGTAAGCAACTGACCACATTTAAAATTAAATTCTCAGTTTTCACTGCAACTTGCTGTCTTTGTTGTGTGATTAAAATAAATAACTATCAAACCTATTTATAGTTTGGCACAAGCAGTCAACTGCATAGGCCATAAAGTTACATGTTTAAAATGGTTACGTGCATTGGTAGTCATCCCGAAATGGTATTCATTATCTGTTCTTTGCAAGGCAGACCTCCAATACTTTCCCCACATTCATCAACCTAATGCATCAAAAGCTCTGCCATAGCATAAAACCCACCACTGACCTGGAGTCTTTTGCCTTTCTGTGTATAGAACAGCACCTTAAAGATAAACATGTCAGCAGCAGATACTTGTTGTCTAGTGGATGGTTCGTTGGAAAACCTGGCATTTGTATTGCAATGCGCTGCAATATACAACAGCCCTATGTAGTGGCGCCAAGGGCAAGTACAAAAATCTCAGAGATTTAATAGACTTTACCGAAACCTGAACTAAAATCTTGTGATGTGCCCCTAAATAGAATATAGCAATTGTGTTTCTATAAGAAGAAGTAAACTCCTACAGCCTAAAAACTTAGCACATGTTATTGGTAATTTTTTCTTTCTTCTGTGGACACTTCTTAAAGGAGAAGGAAAGGCTAAAATTAAGTAAGCTTTATAAGAAAGGTCTATATAAATACACCAGTAAACCCTCAAAGTAATGCTGAGTCCCTTCAACTGAGCATGCTCAGTTTGCTCCTCTCCCCCTCCCTGCTGTAATTTGAGCCCAGAGCTATGAGCGAGCAGGGAGAGACTCACTCAGGAAGTGATGTCACACCAAGCCAATATGGCAGCTGCTATCCTAAACAAACAGAGAGAGCTTCTAGAGCTATGTACTTAAGTATGGCAAAGCATTCTGCAGAATAAATATAGTGTTATAGCTTGCATTATTGTGACTAATCTATTGGCAATAAACTGCTTCATTAGCTTTCCTTCTCCTTTAACTGATTTATTTCTATATTTTTACATATTTAATAATTCTCATATACACTTTTGTGGAATTGCATTATATGTGATCAAATAAATTGTCACATTCAGAGAGGATTTGGATTTAGCTGAACACATTCAGCCAAAAATTGCTAGACCATATTCCAAAAGTCAGGAGGTTTCATCTTAAAATGTGAAAGGAATTTTTTAAAGTGAGAGCAGTAAATCTGTAGAATTTTCTTTCTGAAGTGGTTGTGCTGGAGATACATTAGATAGTTTCAAGAAGCAGTTGGATATTATTTTTAGCAAATGAGATAATACATAAATTCTTAACACAAAGACTGGTGTGTCATTTTGGAATCAGGAAATCATTTTTTCCTCTCTCTGAGACAAAGAGTGGCTTCAAATGTTTTTTTTTTTTCAACTTCCTCTGGAGCAACTAACATTCAGGCAGATTTCATGTAGCCAAAATATTTGAACTATAGACATAAGCTTTTCTTAACCTTAGCACAAAGTTGTTCCAAAGACTGGTGTGTCATTTTGGAATCAGGAAATAATTTTTTCCTCTCTGAGACAAAGAGTGGCTTCAAATGTTTTTTTTTCTTCAACTTCCTCTGGATCAACTATCATTAAGGCAGTTTTATGTAGCCAAAATATTTGAACTATAGACATAAGCTTTTTTTTTAACCTAAATGACTGTGTTACTATGATCGTAGATTTAGTATATCTGTAAAATCAGCACTTAATTCATAATTTATAGGTATCTTTAAGAAGGATTTAGTATCTGACCTAAACCAAAAATGTAGATTTGGCATATCCATAGATTATAGAAGCATTTGGCAAGAATCTTGTTTTGATCCAGTTTTTTGAAAAAGAAAAATGATTGAGCTGTTGCCATAGCCCTTGGCATTGTTGTACTTGTATTGCACTCCTTTGGGTCACCAAAGTATATAACCAAGGTGCCTGGGACTGCGCGCCGGAGTAGCCAATGGGATTTGTAAGAAACTTGTATCCAGAACAGTGCACAAGGGTTTTTTTTTCCCATTTCCCAAAACAATGTTGACAAGAGTCCTACAATCCTCTCTGTTACTTTAATTTTCTGGTACATTTTCCTAGTTATTTCTATTGCATTGTTAATATTTCATAAATTGTCATTGGGTATGCGTTATGATTTTATTCCTATGTGTAATTTTATCAATGGCTTCATTGTCTTAAACATTATTGTCACAGCTGGTGGTGGTAATTTGGGTCCTTGCAATGTTTTTAATTTAAAGCTCTTTGCATGCCCATAAATTACTGATGGCTGGTATCATTCGGTGGTTTACAGACAAGCTTCAAAATGTCAAGTGAAAAATGGCAAGGGCATGGTTAACATATTATGTCAAATAAAGCTGTGGCCGACCACCTTTACCTACAAAAAAAACCAATATCTGTGCTGCTTTATTCTGGGCAATGACTATACAGCAGTTTAGTGTGAGAGGCCTCCTACCAGGCAGTCCCTGTAAACAGACATGCTCTTCCCTCCTTTTTCCCATGTATTCTAATAGCAAAGATAGTAGGCAAAGAGAGTGTGACAATCATAAGGAGATTCTTCCTTACTTGGTCCATGCTAAAATATGGAACTGATGAGATACGTTTTGGCAAAACAAAGTTCAGTACTGTATAGCAGTTTCATTTGCCCCAGAATCATACTGTAAGGAAATGCAGGAATTAGGTCATGGATCCCTGCTAAACGTTTTCAAGGAAAGGTGGCTATTGTTGTTAAACAAAATCTGAGGATAATGAGAGAAGGACATTGGGAGAGCAATACATATTTTTTGACCTGCAAGCTACACAGGCAGGCCTCACATTCATGCTACTGAAATAGAAATAACTAATAATGATCGGCTACTTTTTGGAGGATCTGTTTGTTTGGCTGTCACCAAACAAGAGAATCTTTGGTCACTCAAGATCAGTCAAAGTCAGAAATCATTTATCAGGCCATCTGGTTGCAGTCATAATCACAGGCTGGTTCAGTAATATTATGCAGGCTTTACAGTTAAATCAGATATTAGCTGGGCAGTGGATCATTAGGAGCATATATATGGGCCATTAAGTTACTTGGTCAAAAGTGGCCACCTTTTCTTTGTAGATGTAGGATTTGATCAAATGTGCTGAATTAAAGGAATCATTCTACAATACCCACTTTTAACATTGTTTATATTTTTATACACAATTGTCTTTTTCATTACTTCATATATTCAGTTTCAACAGTTACTTAGTTTCATGGTTGTTGTTCCTCTTCTTTGCTAAGTCAATTTGGCCTGGGGCTAAATCACACTGATAATTAAAAAAGGGAAAGTTTATTACCTAGTGACTACAAAGTGTTACAGCTAGCTCTTGTTCTGCAAGTGAGTTTTCCACCTGTGGTTTTTTTACAGGCCTTCTTGGAAAAAATGATACATTATGCTAGTGTTATTAATAGAGAAGAATAATAACAAAGAAAGGAATGCTAGTTTTTTCTTTCCAGACATCGAGGCAACCTTGTGGCAATGTCCTGCCAAAACACACCAGCACAATTTAAGCAGACAATCAAAGGACCACATGGCCTTTTAGCTGAAGGAGATGGATGACAATGAATAACAGGTGAACTACTAGTGACCACACAACTGTAGAATATAGTGAGACTATTTTGTATTTTATGCTCCTAGGAAGTTACGTAGGGGGTTGTCTTACTGGAAGTCAGTAGATGAGATATGTATTTATGGCCCATAGCCTGCCCATACACTTCATTGTCTTCATTTAATGATATCATCATTGTATTATAACCTGTTCCATGAACAGGGTCGGACTGAACATTGGGGGTTCACCGGGTTACAAACCCCTGGGGGCCCCGCATGCATGCGTGAACGCCGCGTGCTGCGCCGCAACTTTTTTGTTTTTTGGGCCGTTAGATCACGGGAGGCGGCCTGGGCTCCATGAGGGCCACGGCCCGTCAGGTATTTTCCCCGTGTCCAACCCTGGCCATGAATATTAATTAATATATTATGTTAATATATTTATTAACTATCCCACAACATGTACAATGTTGGGCAACAGTAGAGTGTAGATTTCAATTAATATGGATGTGTTGTAATGCACTTACTTACAAAATAGATTAGTTTAAGCATCTTTTGATGCTCTAATTGTTCTAATTGTTTGTATTGTTACCTGTTTTGTGTTTCCCCGTATATTTTTATTTGTAAAGCGCTCCTTGAGGGCAAAGCACTGTACAGCAAAACAATAAATTGGTAGTAACAAACAAGGGGTCATTGGAACAAAAAGTAACAATAAGTGCATTATTAGAAATACAATTCACATAAATATAAAAAATATAATTACAATACAGATTAAGTGCTCAGTGTCAAGGAAACAAAAGGCTAGAGGACCCTACCCCGTAGGACTTACAGTCTAAATGGGAGGGTAACATACAGACACAATTCAGAGGGGTATTAAGGTGCTGTGGGTTACAGTTTGTTACACTGTTATATAAGTGCCAGTTCAGGTGTTATCCAGGTGCTCCCAGAGGTAGTCATGATAAAGAAATACCTGTACTTCCACATCCTATTGTTTTGTAACCATCCAAAATAGTTGTCAAAGCTTAGTGTTATAAGGTTGGGAATAAAAACAGAACACAGACAGACGACAGAAGCTTCACAAGTACTAAAATAGAAACCAAGGTGATTAGTTTGGTGCTGTATATGTTTTCCTGCCACGCCCCTATTCTAATTAGCTTTTCTTTTTTGGGTAATTATTTTTTATAGCACTGCATGCTGAAAAGAAAATGTTTCATCCCCAATGAGTCCCTGCCCTGTAGAGCCACTCTCTACATTCTTATGATTTAGTCATTTTCTGCTGTATTATATGATTGTTGGTCTGTGTGTGCAGCTCCTAAACAAGTGCTTTGGAAGATCAAACTCTGGTGCACTTGCAGTTAGTAGGCAGTAATACACATAGAGCAAACAATTTAAATAAACATCATACCAGGCCTAGCAGCAAAGGTGTCTCTGTGCTTCTTGACCCAAAGAGGGGAGCAGATATAAGGTCATGAAGCACTGAGGCACCTCAGCTCTTTGGCATGATATTAGGTTTATGTGAATGGTTTGATGTGTTGACCTGCTGTATAGTGTTGTCTATAAAGTGAGACAGGTGGGTTGGCCATGGGGATGTCAGTTATTGCAGGCCTATCTCTGAAGTACCACTTGGGGCACCATGTACCACCTGAACTGGTCCTGACACATACAAGAGTGCAAGACTGCACTGTGAATTCCTAAACCTCAAGCAAAGTCTCACAGCTGCTGTAATATAACATTGTCAATATGCATCTCACAGATGAAGGGGGGCTTCATTTGATATTAACATTTTGTGCATCCCAGATGCATTATAGCATATTTACATTAAGGTCAGTGGAGCATATAAAATATCTCTACCACTTCTAAAAAAGTTGCTGGGCTGAAATTATTGCAAATTGGTTGCATTTAAAATGCAGGCAGTTAGAGCAACCCTTCTAGATGGATTGTGCCCACATTTTTTTGCATTCTCCAGTCGCCTTATTTTACATGTGTGGTTTATATAGTGAATAAAGTACCCCCTCTTGTAAAATAAAAGGATATTATAAGTTACCAAGGAGTTTCATGACCATATAAAAACATGAGGCTGAAGGCCAAGTGTTTTTATACAGGTCATGGAACTCCAAGGTAACTTATAATATCCTCATATTTTTGCAACTGGGGGTACTTTATTTATTATAATACACAAATTTTAGTGAGTCATGTGACAGAAATTACATCACTACTCACCGTTTATAACTGATGACATCACTACTCACCGTTTATAAGGATATAATTTACAAGATATTCATGGCTTTTGTGTATTATACCTTTTTATATCATAATTATCCAGCAATTTGGTCACCTACCAACTTAAGTGACTGATATAATTACCAAAGGTGCAGTTCTACTCTCTTATTCTTTTTAGATTAGCAAACCAAGTAACCTGTTTCACCCTTTGCTCTTCTCATACGTATGTTAGTATGTGGAATTTGTATAGTTCTACCATGTTAGGGTTCTGTATGGAAAGTGATATTTGTTCTAAAAGCTTGACATGCGCCCCAGTTTAAAGTTGAAATCAGTTGTACTCTGCAAATGTTAGTATTACATTTTATCTAAAAGTTTACCATTTTGTACTGTAGCGAAATATGGAGATAAAAGCCAAGAACAAAAGTAACACGTGCAGTTGTGGATTGAATTACTGGTGTTTGGATATTCACTAGTTTTATCTTCAAACTTCAATATGGGTTACAATACTAATTTTGAAGATAACTTTAGCTTTAACTTTGTTACAGTAGAATATTTTGTTTTTACATGGTTCAAGGAGTTCAAGAAGAAAACCTCTGCCTGCTCTTCACCAGCTCTTGAATTAGCAATGAAGCTAAAGTGGCAAATACTGTTAATATGTACCAGCCTAGTACCTCATTGGACTAAGTGCCCCAGTTCCTCATTATAAGCTACGTGTCTAAAATGATGACCCAGGCATCACACATAACTCTTACCTATCAAATAAATTGCATTATGATTTTAATTGTTGAAATGATATACTTGGCACAGCCTTATTGACCTGACAAAGATAATGTAAAATTACTGAAACAACAATCAATGCAATATGTACTTGTCAGTCTGCCCTTCTGTGAGCTGAAACAATATCCTGTAGCTGCAAGTTCTAGCTCAGGGGAAATGCATTTAACAACTCTCCTATTCTATTCTGCTATAGAGCAGTCGTTTATGAGTGCCTCACCATGTTGATAAACTTGACCATTAAAATGATTTATGTTCCATCATAAATTCCACTTGTAACATTAATTTTACCTGAACATCATCCAAATTAAGGGTCATCCCCCTTAGGGGTTTAAAGGGGTTGTTCACCTTTGAGATAACTTTAAGTATGACATAGAGAGTGATATTCTGAGTCAATTTGTAATTTGTTTTAATTTTTTATTATTGAAGTTTTTTGAGTTATTTAGCTTTTTATTCAGCAGCTCTTCAATTTGCATCTTAACCAATCTTGTAACTAGGGTCCAAATTACCCTAGCAACCATGCATCGATTTGAATAAGAGAATGGAATATGAATAGGAGAGAGCCTAAATAAAAGGATCAGTAATAAAAAGTAACAATAACAATACATTTGTAGCCTTACAGAACATTTGCTTTGCAGAAGGAGTTAGCAACGCCCATTTGGAAGCTGCAAAGAGTCAGAAGAAAAAGGCAAAGAAATTTAAAACTATAAAAAATAAATAATGAAAACCAATTGAAAAGTTGATTAGAATTGGCCATTCTATAACAATAAAAGTTACCTTAAAGTGAACCACCCCTTTAACCATCATGCAAGGAAGCCTTTATACCAGAACAACTCCTCCCTAGATTTAAACCCTCTCACCCCAGTAGGAAACTGACCTTTTGGCTGAGGTGTTTCTGTGTCCCCCCTATACACCTCTATCTCACATGATCAGGGCATTGAAACTGTAGCTATAGTGGTTCAGGAATTACAACTACCAGATGGTGTAGCTGAACTATTGCTACAACTTCTTGGATGGGTCCTGACAAAGAATTACTTTATTTTTGAAGGGAAATACTATGAGCAGAGCCAAGGGACATCAATCGGGTCAAATGTATACATGGCATGGCATGGTATGAAAATGATTTTGTATATGTAAATCAAGAGTTTTGGCCCAATATATTAACCTGGATCTATATATATATCTTATTTATTTAGCAGGGACCAGAAGATCTTCTACATATCTTCAATGATTATCTCAGTTCAAGGATCCCTACCATTAAATGTACCCTAGAATATGACTTACATCAGGTACACTTTCTGGATGTGATTGTAGAACTACAAGAGGGGAGACTTGTGACAGATATTTATAGGAAACTGACAGACAGAATAACCTATTTGAATCCTTGCAGTTTTCATCGACCTGCGACCACAAAAGGGCTGCCATATAAGCATTTTTTGCTGGTTAGACGCATTGTAAGTACTGATGACAAATTTGATGAGAGAGCTGGTGAGATGCTGATACATTTTAAGAGTAGAGGATATGATACTCATCTCTTTGAGGGAGCTAAAGAAAAAGCAAAAAAGATATCAAGGGCAACCTTATTGACTAAAAAGGTAAATAAGAAAACAGACTGATGTCCCTTTGTCACCACATACTCCACCAAATCAGGACATGTGAAAAATATCATACATCGACATTGGCATTTGTTACAGATGGACCAGAAGTTGAGACCATGGGTAGCTGACCCACCAATGATGGCATATAAGACAGTGACAAATTTGAGGGATCAGTTGGTCCATGCATTGAGGGAGACCCCCAAAAAGCAAGGTACTTGGTTGAGTGGCACTAAGGAAATGTTCAAGTGTGGGAGGTGCGTTAACTGCAATTTTGTGGTTCGTACAGACAAATTCTATCATCTGATGACCGGCAAAAGCTATGAGATGAGGGACTATATCAACTGTCAGTCGGATTATGTAGTATATATTGTGAAATGCCAATGTGGGAAAGTGTATGTAATGTAGGTAAGACGACCTGGGCTATAATTATTAGAATTTGGGAACACAGAAGTGAGATGAGGCTCGGTAAAAGTTCGTCCCCGATAGCTAGGCACTTTGCACAAGCACAACATCAGGTCAATCAGTTACGCTTCGTGGGGATAGAACAGGTGAAGACACCCACTCGAGGTGGTGACAGGGAATTGCTCCTGAAACAAAGGGAAATTAAATGGATTTACAATCTAAATTTAAATGGTTAGAGGAGGACACGGTGCTCCAGAATTAGTGGTAAAGTAACTCACCAAACAGTGAAAGTGGTCCGGGTGCACCAGCCCCAGACCCCCAGCTTTAGGGAGCGGTACAGCAGAAGATAAGGAAGCAGGGCTGACCGACACTCAAACAGATCCACAAGACCAGAGATATTCAGTTAAAAATAAATTTATTAGTAGAAAAGTTAAAAATGTAGCTTCATCTCCATCCACCCTACGCGTTTCACACCTCTCAGGGTGCTTAGTCATGGGCTCCCAGCACTCTGTATCCTATGAGGAAAATGTGTACATGTGCGTGAAGGTGAGGTGGTAGTCGCAACGAGCCGGTGACAGGGTCCATGGGGTGCTTGATAGTCAAATCCAGGCTACATGTGGTCTCCTGTGTAGTATAGGTGCACCTTATGGTACTTTTGTAGTCAGCCTGCTCTGTACAACATCCCTGCAACCCCCCAGAAAACACCAAACACAAGCTATACCCAGGTATGAATTGAACTGCAATTGATGAGGTCAGACACAACTGGTAGTTGCAGTGGATAAGAGAATGAGTACCTATACATAGATTTATTTATTTTGAAAAGTTTTATATTTATCCTGCAACATAAATAATTTTATTGGTCAAGTTTATTGTCAACATAAACATAATTGTGTCTCTTTATAGATCAGAGTAATGCCTCATCTTGAGTATGCCGAGCAGTTTTGGGCTCCAATCCTTAAGAATGATATTAATGAGCTGGAGAGAGTGAAGAGACGTGCAACTAAACTGGTTAAAGTGTTGGAAGAACTATGAGGAAAGAGGTGATTACATTAGACATTGGACAAATAGCAGACGATTTTCTATAGACAGGAGACGTTTTTTTTCTTTCATAGAACAGATCAAAGAACAAGAGGCTTCCTCTTTAGACTGGAGTAACTGAACTTTCATTTGAAGTTTGGTATGAGATTAACTATTTTTCAACTACTTATATGACTATGATAGACTAGGACCACTATGGATAGCTTATTTGCATGGCTGCATAATGACCTGTCCAAACCCAATCTTGGGGCTGTTTTGCATCAGTGTGCTATGTTTCACTAAATCATAACATAAGTAGACATACTGCTTTATATAGTACATTAATAAAGTTTATCAGACTATGATATGCTCTTATATTTAGGTTGTTGCCTATGGGATGAAATAATTTTAATTTTAATAGTATTGTGATCAATTTATTATTTTAAATATTGCTCTTTGTAAACTTTTTGCTCTTTTATATCACATTTGGGGCTTCCTATATCTTTGTTCTTTCTTTATACAGTGGATGTCTCTAAGTGTAATGCAGTTTTTCTTTAGACTACCATAAAATGCACCACATCTAACCACCTTAGAACCAATGATGGGAATCAAAACTTGCCCATGATAAATCTCCTCTTCTGTGGGTGACTAAGCTCTCGCAAATACTTTCCAACCAGCAATAATGTAAAAAACATACACGTTGCTTCGGGTTTGCAAAGTCACGTGAAGTTGCCTCTCAAGGACGACTACCACCAAGGATGTAATATTATTGCTGGTAGGGAAAGAATTAACATGAAAGGACTTGCCTGCAAAAGAGCAGATTTATCATGGCCGACTTATCTCCTGGTCTGCCATCAACTTTAATCACAAGGAATGCCCTGTGCAAATAGACCTCAAATGTTGCTGATATGCACATAGAAAAGCCTTCGTATGCTAAAGTGCCATGGTGTACTTTCAGATGTTTGCTCGCTGATGCAATCTAAGACAAGACCTAAATCAAATAACTGATTACTGCCTTGCTTTTCAATTTTTTAACAAATTCAAAAAGACATATCTCTGTCAGGGATTACAGACAAATTGCAATATTTACCAAAGTTAAAAGGAACAATGTGATATTACAGTGCTGTACATTTCCTAAGGTGCCGCTGGTGTGAAAGGGACTATGCTGTAATCAGCTGTGAGTGTGCATGTGAGTGCACTATGTACAGTATTTACACTTTAGCAGTTTTGAATTTTGATTTTTCTGGTTTACTCTTTGATTGGAAAAATTATAGAGGTTATTTGGTGTCTGCCCCAGACACCAATGCAAGAGCACTAAGAAATTGCACTGCTTACTGCCCTTGATCACTTGCTTCCAGGGTAATGGCTTTGTTGTGTTAGCACAAGACACAGGTGGCGCACTGTCGGGGCACAAGGCAGCCCTGTACTTGACAGTGACTATCCGACTAATTCCACACCGTTTAAATGGACTGCCGGAGCTCTTGCTAAACCTATTATAAAGCTGACAATCTTCTCAGTCACTCAGAATAATAGTGATAAGAGGCATAAGGATACTATCCTGTCCTGCTCCCCCAAGCAGTCATTTTACTCATCTGGCGGGAGGGAGGGGGGTTTATTTTTCTGTCTGAGCACCAAAACCATCCTCTTCCTTAACTTATTCCACATCCCATTGCTCCTCTTTTGCTCATCAACACCTTGGCTCCGCCGGGCCTCTTTGTAGTCTCAGGACATTTTCCTGCAAAATTAATGCAGTGAGACTGGTTATTGGATGGCATGACGATAATATTTTACTGTCTGGGAATTACTTTCATATGATTGCATCAGTTCTAACTGTTTGTATCTTGTACCATAAATCTTCTCAATAAAAATCATAGTTATAATAAGAAAATACAAATTTAAATAAATGGTGGAACCACAAATATGGACAAACATCATTATTTGTATTCTGAATGAAAACAAAAATATATAGGTCATTAGGACCTTTGTCAAGGAATGAGGACTGAAATATTTGATTCCTTATCTAGAGTGTGCTGGTCCTACCTGCAAAACTGTACATATTTTGACCATAAATGCAGCAATAGAGTGCAGACAAATATTTAAAAAAAGTGTCTGCACTCTATTGCTGCATTTTGTTTGAAGTGCATGGTCAAAATATGTACAGTTTTGCAGGTAGGACCAGCACACTCTAGATAAGTAATCAAATATTTCAGTCCTCATTCCTTGACAAAGGTCCTAATGACCTATATATTTTTGTTTTCATTCAGAATACAAATAATAATGTGTTTGTCCTTATTTGTGGTTCCACCATTTATTTAAATTTGTATTTTCTTATATATTTCATATATATATATATATATATATATATATATATATATATATATATATATATATATATATATCTCAAACAAGGGAAAGTTGTGCTCACCACTATTTTTTAAAACCATTAGGCGGGGGTGCAATGAGGCTGTGACCACAAAATACATATAGTCAAATACAAGAGTCCTCTGCACTCAACCCATTATCAATATATTTTAGACAGTGACATTTTGTGCATACTGCTACTAAAAAATGCCTTACCCTTTAAACAAAACAGGGATTGTTTGTCCATATATTGCAATATATTTAAGCTGGCCAACTACGTCAAAGTCATCCCATATCTGGCCAGTCCTATGCTCAATTTCATCTGATTCATTAAGAATTCTATTGCTTCATTATAGCATTGAGCATAGGACTGGCCAGATATGGGATGACTTTGACGTAGTTGGCCAGCTTAAATATATTGCAATATATGGACAAACAATCCCTGTTTTGTTTAAAGGGTAAGGCATTTTTTAGTAGCAGTATGCACAAAATGTCGCTGTCTTAAATATATTGATAATAGGTTGAGTGCAGAGGACTCTTGTATTTGACTATATGTATTTTGTGGTCACAGCCTCATTGCACCCCCGCCTAATGGTTTTAAAAAATAGTGGTGAGCACAACTTTCCCTTGTTTGTTATAGTTTATACAGGAGCAGTGACCAGCTCCATGTTGTAGCTCCCACCCTTCCCAGCTATAGTCAGGTGATCCCACTGGTGTCTAATAAAAGGGCAGCCAAGTATGGAGGTTTACTTTGAAAGCAGCAAGTTAAGTTGCAGGTAAAACCAAGTCCCTTTGTAAAATGTATAATGAAGCAATAGAATTCTTAATGAATCAGATGAAATTGAGCATAGGACTGGCCAGATATGGGATGACTTTGACGTAGTTGGCCAGCTTAAATATATTGCAATATATGGACAAACAATCCCTGTTTTGTTTAAAGGGTAAGGCATTTTTTAGTAGCAGTATGCACAAAATGTCTCTGTCTTAAATATATTGATAATGGGTTGAGTGCAGAGGACTCTTGTATTTGACTATATATATATATATATATATATATATATATATACTCTAACATACCTTAAGGTGGCAGCACATGTTAATTAAAAAATGTATGACATATTCATGGCTTAAAATGGATAATGTCATAGCATTTGAAAATATAATTTAGCAAGGTTAACACAACTGTAAAATGCAGTAGAAACTTCAAAATTTGTAAGAGCTAAATGATTTTATAAAAAAAAGTAGAAACTATAATGTGTGTCTCCTGTGAGCTCCTGGAGAGTAAAAGCTTGAAGTTCTAAATTGGTATTTCCTTTGCTGTCATTAAGCATGGCAACAAGTTCACACACAGACAGGGCCATATTTATATTAAGGCCCCCAGGGGCCTGGGCCTGGGGCGGCACGGTTTTGGGGGCGGCCCTCTAGGTGCATATTTTTTGTCTTTTTGTTTTTATTTTTTTTTTAACCCCTCTGCTACGGATTTCCATAGGAAAATCCGATGACGGAGCTGAAGGGGTGAGGGGGGCCAAGGAAGAACGTGGAAGTGATGTCACGTGCACAATGTGAGGTTGTGTTTAGGTCCGATGTCTAGGGCAGTATCGGACCTAAATATAGTCCTGCACACAGACCCTTATTTACTAACGTAGGTGTGACATAGTAGCACTGAGATAATTCACAGCAACCAATTAGACATTTGCTTTCAGGGTTTAGGACTCATTTCCAAATTTCATTGCACAAATGTTGCATGTATGGACATATTCATTAAAAGTACCTCCATCTAAATATGCTCCTTGCACTTCTAAGGAGCATTGCGTCTCCATTTCGCACATGTGCATCTATCAATGCTTGGGAACCCTGGAGCTACCACCAGGGA
Source organism: Xenopus laevis (assembly GCF_017654675.1). Taxonomy (NCBI): domain Eukaryota; kingdom Metazoa; phylum Chordata; class Amphibia; order Anura; family Pipidae; genus Xenopus; species Xenopus laevis. Next base: position 121,183,593 of record NC_054371.1, on the reverse strand, counting down.
CCAAACTGTGGGCTGCATCAATAGGCCAAAAGAATTACTTTCTAACATCTTAATGCTTAGTGCTAGAAATGACCATATTCTGGTTGCTATGGGTTACTACATTAATGCAAGTTTGTCCTTATGTTGTTCATGCTGTGGCTTTCATTTACTAAGATAGGTGTGCACCCCTATTGAATAATTAACTCAAACTTTGATCTGGCTCCTACAGTTAGAATAGCTAAAGTGCTTGTTTGTTTGGTTGCTATAGGTTACAGAACTAATGTAACATTGCACCTGTGTGATGACCAATGTGTTTCTGTGAGATAATTTGGTTTTCTGATGTTACTATACTATACTGTATAATACTTATTGTATTTATAGCTACAAGTCTTGTAGGTGAGAGGATAAAATGTACTTTTTACGGTAAACATAACAAGCTATTTGAAAGTCATACATAATATTTGTATAAATTGACTGCTGCCACCACATGGACAATTTATAAACTACCACTATAACCCAGTGAAAAAAAACATACCACCTTCGGGCCTCTATTACACTAACCTTATAACTAACACTAACTAACCTTATCACAAACTTTTCTCTTAATGGCAAGATGGCAGCTCCATCTCCAGTTTCACATGGAAACTGCTCATTGAGACTATACTTGCAATATATGGAGTGTTTATTTGTGGCAGTGTCTCCCAATAGATATGTATATGAAGATTCTCATTTATCCAGGTCATGATGTACACTATCTAGTAGAATTAATTTCCTTGAAAACCTTTCACCACTCATCCAAAGCACATGAAGAGTAATGTGGTCTAAGCTGTCCAGTGTAGTGAAGAGTGATCGGAAGACAAAACAACCACTTTGTAAGAGAATGGCCCAACATAGAACTCCTCAGGACAAGACTCGGCAGTCTATCTACATCTCAAGGAAAAGGGACACTTTGGAAGCTTTGCTGTGTTTGGCATCACTTTTTCTTTTGTTGATTCAAATGACAAGGAGAATGTGGTAACCAGTTTTGCTGCAACTGACTACGAAATGACAAACAATTAGCAAGATTTACTCTGAAAGGAGTTTGATTCATACCAGGGCTAAATGAGTATACACTGATTTGTAATGTGAGAATTTGCTAACAAAACAATCAGCAATCAGTGCCTCTGTCAAAGAAATAGCTGGGTTTTGCAATGTTTGGAGGAAATTTATGGGAAAATTCCACATAGAAATTGCAAGAACATGGTATATACCGGAGTGGAGCAGTGTGTTAAGCTGTTCCATGTGCAATATTTTAAACTGTTGATTTAAAGGCTATATAACATCACATTTGTGTGTCAGCAGCATGGTCTTGTACAGAGAATGTGAAAATGGCAGTTTTCAACTTAACCAAATTGTAGCATTTTGTATCACATGTTTTCAGGACATTTCCAGTGAAATTGCACAACATTTGCAAAACTTACTTTAGCAAAAAAAACATGTATTTTAACTGCATGGCATGTCTGGGTTCAAAAGTAGGCATGGTCTGTGTTGGAATATGCATTGCCTTTAAAAGGGGGGAGGGTGTCCCAGAAGAAAATGTTGCTCTGTTCACTACTTGTGCCACATACCATCTCTTCACTATTTTTAAAACACCGGCCACAAAATTGAAAAGCAAACATCTGATTAATCACTAGGGGCTACTATTGTCCATATTTACATGGCGTTTTTATTATTTATTTGCACCTTAGTCAAGCCCTGTCACACCCTGGCCACGTCCCATCACACCCTTGACCACATCCAAGTAGATTGAGTTTTTTCAAAAGAAAATTGTCAAAAGATAAAAATCTTGCCACCTAAAGCTGAGATGAAGATTATATTAACTGCAGAAAAAAATTGCAATTGACACCATTTTCTTTATGCCACGACTTATGGCACTATACAATCCTAAATTAATAAATCAGCTCCTAACTGTGAGGTGTAAGGTAATTTTGTGTGCATCTTTTCAATTGATTTTGTGTGCAAATTACAGAAAGAGGCCTTGGGCATCAGTAAGGGACCCAAAGTAAGACTTTTTTTCAGTGACAGGCAAAAGGCATCCTTACTTTGGCATGCTTGGTTGGTCCCTGGCATTCAGTCCTCTGGTGTATTCACAATGCCCTTATATATATAAACTCTTATAAACTTTTGCACTATACATTGCTCACACTTAAAAATTATAATTAGTAATAAGTAATCATGCAGGGATCTGAATTTACCCAAATATTTAATTTGTAATAACCAAATATTTAATTTAATATTTAATTGCTTTAACTAAATAATTTTGAAATTTACTATGTGTTATATACTTATTTCTGGTGCAGTAGGTTGAACATTTGCTTCTGTACTGCTGTGGTTTTTCCATAAAAATGTTTGGTACTGATGCTTTTAGTGAATATGGGGCTTTGTATACTCAACCTATATACTTGTTACAGAAGTGGACTTACATACAAATATGGGGATATGTAGAAAATGAAGCTGATGTTTGTATAATATGTTTAATATGCATAGTAGTATATAAGGTAAATGAAAAGTTTCCCTTATGAAATGCCCTTAACTTTGAAAAGAACACTGTTGTTTAATGCTTGTCGTTTGGTGTATGGCATATACTGCCAAATGCATATACACTGTATGCATTTGGGACAAATCATCTGCCAGTGATGTTGTTGATTAGGGATGTAGCGAACTGTTCTGCGGCGAACTTGTTCGCGCGAACATCGGCTGTTCGCGTCCGCCGCAAGTTCGCGAACGTCGCGCGACGTTCGCCAATAGGCGTTCGCGTCAAAATCGTTCGACCATTCGACCATTCGATCGCTAAAATCGAACGATTTACGTTCGATTCGAACGAAAATCGTTCGATCGAACGATTAAAAATCCTACGATCGTTCGAATCGAACGATTTTCGGATGTTCGAAGTTCGCGAACTGTTCGCAATTTTTGCCGGTGTTCGCGAACGGCGTTCGCGAACACATACTCGGCGGTTCGCTACATCCCTATTGTTGATTGCATGTCTTGAAATTCTCCAATGTTTTAAGTGGAAAAAGCAGGGTTATTTTCATGCCTTCCACTAAAGGTGAATACCTCTTTAAAAAACACGGGAATTGTGAAACGTGTGAAGAATGGCATGAACATGCTTGGTATATTATTAAATTAGCCATCAAAGAAATCTTTGGAAATGGGGTAGACATGTAGATGCATTACCTATGAGGCATCACATTAAGACCTGATGGGCATGTCATTAAGTGATACAGGTATAGGATCTATTATCCAGAATACTTGAGACCTGGAGTCATTTGAATCTCCATACCTTAAATCTGCTAAAAATCATTTAAACATTAAAAAAACAATATGATTGTTTTCTTGCTGATATGGATTCATGCAACTCAAGCACAATGGACTGTTCTATTTGTACATAGATAAAGGACATCATTTTAATTATTAGAATAATGTTACTCTATAGGAGATGACCTTCATATATTTTAGAGCTTTTTGGATAACAGGTCTCTAGATAAAGATACAAATGCTTACATTGATTCCTTTTATACAAAAATGTAAATGGTTACATATATTATTTGTATAAAATAGCAGTATTTAAAATGGAGAGCAGAAATATCTTCATATGACGTTTTGAACCCATGTCATAAATACTAGCCAATGTTAACTTCCCACAATAGAGAAGTGATAATAACATACACAATTGTATAGACATGGCAGGGTAGCATTTCTATCAGGATGCATGGTTCTTTCAAACAGGAAACTGCATGCGGTTATACATATTCTGTTCCAGGAAGTGTGATGTTCAGATATTTTTTGACACCTTATAGCCGCATTATACACACACACAAAGCAGAAATACACAGAGGTGGGAGTAGACACACAGACATAGAAAAAGGGGGAGACACTGGAGGCAGATCGTATTAACACGAACACACTAACGTAGACCTTGGTAAAGTTTATAGAAACAAATACAGATAAAAAAGACATCTATCTGATTGAGCACCCCAGTTAACGTATACATGGACACAGCCATATGGGCAAATTCTATTTAACTCATACAGAATAAGCACTGAGGAAGGCAACAGCAAGGAATTCATTCTAAGGTAGGAGTCCTCATTTTAATAAGTATATTTATATAAATATATATTCATATGTATAATTAGGTGTCTTTTTGTCTTTGGTGTTTACCAGTGTCCTTATAATACTGACAGTAAAGGGATTACAGGAGTGAGCACCCCAATAAACGTATACATGGCCACAGCCATATGGGCACATTCACCTTAAGTGATACAGAACAAGCACAGGGCAAGGCAAGAGCAAGGAATTCATTCTAAGTTAGGAGTTCTCATTTTTATAAGTATATTTATATAAATATCTATACACATATTTCATATGTATAATTAGGTGTCTGTTTGACTTTGTTGTTTGCATGTGTCCTTATAATATTGCCAGTAAAGGGTAAAATAAATGATTTGTATTGAAGATATATGAAGCCTAAAATACATACTGCTTTGATTAGTGAGATCTGTAAGTAAGAGTAAGAAATGTATTTTGGATTCAGAAAATATATATATATATATATATATATATATATATATATATATTGAAGCTTTTATTCTGGATAAGGCTTCTTTTTGATGCATTTAAGAAAATAGAAAAAAACTTTGACTTCGAGAGACTTCCTGTGGAGGGTTACAAAATGATATAATGTAACCCAATGACATTCTGAATTAGGCAGGTCACTAAATGTACCCAGTCACATACACGAGCACAGAGTCAAAAAGTTCCCATAGGTTTTTCGGAGTAATTGCATATCTGCAAATGTGATCATCAATTTAAAGGCTGAGGTCACTGATCCTTGTTGCGTTCTAGCTTAAAATGTGTGTGTGTTGGTTGGGATGGGGGATGGTATGTGGCTGTGAACCACAAACATAAACTTTAAGGGACACCATTCGTGTCTGTAGTTTAAAAGCTACAGAGGGCTACGACAACAATAACCAGAATAGTTTTCCTTTAATATTAAACTACAGTAAAACAGTTCCTTCAAACTCAAGAGATGTGTTACGCTTCCTACAGACTGACCTTTATTTCATGACAAATACACCCACAGGACTCTTAATCATTTCAGAAGAAGCTGTCATTACAACAGATCTGTTTGTGTAATTCCCCAAACTGGAAGGTTCTCCTTCTGTATATTTGTAAGTTTTCTGGTACAGCTACTGTATAAAACCGTTCAGCATGGGACTATGTGGAATAAATGGCACTCTTCATTATACTACATACTATACTACATGTTGGGGCCATTGTATTACATATTACATCAATACAGATACTTGCCACCTGCACATAACATCATCATTTCTCTAGTGTTGAGCACATTTGCTGGAATAAACCTGAATGTTTAATCAGATGCAGGGATTTCACTATGATTAATTAGACATCTCATATTGTTATTATGTTTCTTCCTAATTCCTTTTCTCCCATTCTACAGATGTCTGGTGAGGAAAGTCCACTGCTATGGGGGTCACGCTCATCCAGCACCTCTTCTACTGCCACAGGCTCCCTCCAGTTGCTTTTGTATCACTCCTCTCTTTCTGTTAATTTCCCCTCTGAATCCCAGCTTACCTTCTCTGGAGGCCAGTATTCTGCAGAAGAATTGTGCATTGCGGCTGCCAAATCATGTGGTGAGATCAATCTTCCAAACAAAAATTCAAGTGCATACAAACAGAACTGGATAGAAAACAGAGCAGTAATGTCCAGTTGGTATAACTCCAGTCCAGTTGCTTTATAACCCCCAGGATCCCTAATAATTACTGGGAGTTTGTCTTAGGCAACAGAGTTGTGGGTTGGGTTTCCCTGCTGTAAATGTATTTGCTCTCCCATTCCATAAAGTCTCTTGAGTTTTTGAATGTACCCATTGCAACAATTTAACACTTGGTATAATCAATTTTTAAAAAGATGGAAGTTACAAAGGTTCTTAAAGAACTGGCCCAATCTACACACTTTAGATGGGATGGTGTCTTAGCTATTCCACAGATATTCGAGTGCTGCTCACACTGAATCTTTTCAGTAGCCTGATAATGCAAATTAATAAGGATAATGAAACCATCATTTCCTATTTAAATGATTTATATCACAACTGCAGTCAAGCAACAATGGATGCAGTCGTTCATCCAGTCTCCTGTTTTGAATTGTTTCTATTAACACTGCCACCTTCAAGCTGCAATAATTCCAGGGTTCCCTTTACAGCTGTGTCAATACCCAGAGTAGACTTACGCCTATAGAATCAGATGCAGACTTAATTTTGATACCAAGTACCAAAAATTACACCATTCATAAGGATAATTACATGGGAATTTGCAAAGCACGCATTTTAACACACCAGGCACAGTTGCAACAGGTGCAAAACCCGTCACACCTAAAATTATGCTTAAATTATAGTAAAAACGTTAAAATACCAGTATTTATTAAAAATGTATACAGTATGTGATTCATAAAAGAGTTGCAATTTTTGGTTCCATTAAAATTCATATATATTCTCCCTGTAGGTATCCAACCAGTCTATCATTGTCTGTTTGCATTGGCATCTCCTCAACTCAAAACCTGGTATAATCCTAATTATGTATTTTCTGTGGACAGCAGCACTTCTCATGTTGTGGTTTATAGGATCAGGTAGGTTGTTATGATCTATCATACCTATTTAGATGGCATGGGTAGAGGTATGGATACACTTAAAGAGATTGAGGGACAGCGGCTGTACTGTTTGTACACACAGAGAAGATAAACTGCTGTGGGCTATTTTGCAGAAAATACAAACATGAATATATGGGGAACTAATAGTGCTAGTGGCACCATTGAGGTTGCACTTGAAATGTTGTGAATGCACTTTTTTTTCTTTTTTAAGATTCTTCTTTCCCCATTGGATTGGGGTAGGGGGACAAAAATCTTCCCGTTGCAGTGTCTTGAAGCTCCCTCCTGATCCCCTGCTCAGCTATCCAGTCATTGATTACCTTTTTGCCCAGGTGAGGATTGTGATAAATTAAAGTCATTTGCAGTGACATTGAGAGCGCTACAGGATCCATATGGGCCCATTTGGTACTATACTAAATTAGGGAAAACATTTTGCTCTGCAGAGAAGTAGCTAGAAGCCCATGAACCCAAAGGGCAATGACACACTGGGAGATTTTTCACACACTTTAAAAATTTTCTACCTTGGGCAACAATTCTCCGGCTCTCACATTTTCTCACGTTTAAGCCAAATTGCCACGAGTATTGTAATTTACTTGCAGCAATTATAAGGTTAGTGAAAGGTAAGGCATTTTCAGGAAGGTTTGTCGTCCAAAGCAATGAAGTTTTAGTGCTGGTGACATCTATGTGTCATTGCCCTAAGTTAAAATTTGCAGGGCCACCTCCTTGTCATTTATGTGCCCAGGTTTCTTTATTACATCTTATTGTTTCCTTATTTATTCCACACTTTCTGCATTAGAAGTTTCGGATTAGCCCCAAAATAATTTCACCACTTAACGGTTTATTTAAAAACATAGGCGCTAACTTGCATACATGCAGTTACCAATAGCAACCAATTGGGGTTTTTTTTTTTTCACTAAAATGGAATAAAAAAAATCAGCATAAATTGACACCATTCATAAAAGGTAATTGTGCCAATACACAGTCTTTGTACTTTCTATAGTACTTGATGAATAGTGCACACATGTAGCAATTGATGCAAGAGAAGGCTGAAATTATTAAAATAAATAAACTGCTCACTTGAGCACTTTTTCAAATACAGCTGTATAGTGCTTGTTTATTAGTGTTAGGTATGGTGTTCATGTACAATAGGACTGTATGTTTTTTGTTATTACAGTGTCGCAGTGATTTTTTGAATGATCGCATGCATCTTCCCACCAGTCTGGACATGCAGGATCAGTGCTTGGCCCTGGCAGTGCTAGATATGATGCGACTGACTCAGGAGAACAACAAAACCCCAAAGGAGATTCTCAGCATGATTAGGTGAGCAGAAGCCTAGGACTATATTGAGCAATGTAAAATGGAGCAAAGATTATAGACATATGAACCTTGAAGGAAGATATCGCGTTCTACAAGAGTTTATACAAAGTGCATTAAAGTACAGGTACGGGACCTGTTATCCAGAACGCTCGGGGCCTGGGGTTTTCCGGATAACGGATCTTTCCGTAATTTGGGTCTTCATGCCTTATGTCTACTAGAAATTCATTCAATAAACCCAATAGGCTGGTTTTGCTTCCAATAAAGATTAATTATATCTTAGTTGGGATCAAGTACAAGCTACTGTTTTACTATTACAGAGAAAAATCATTTTTAAAAATTTGGATTATTTGGATAAAATAGAGTCTATGGGAGACAGCCATTCTGTAAATTGGAGCTTTCTGGATATCGGGTTTCCGGATAAGGGATCCTATACCTGTACAGTGAATGTACAGTACATTAAAGTGCAGTTAGTAACACACGGACCAGAAACACTTAAACATCAATGTATGCATGCAAATGGGCTAAAGTAATACATTGTAAAATGTGGCCTATGTCTAGTATCCTATAGCAACCACTCAGATGTTTGCTTTTAAACTTTAATGCAGGTCTGTTAACACTATCTGCTGATAGCTTGGTCTGTCATAATGAACCTATAAATGCATTTACTCCTAGCCTATTTTATAGATTATGTACAACCTGCACTCAGGTCTGTCCACACCACAGGTTAGTGTATACCACATTCCTTCTGTAACTGCTAAAGAAGGTTATTCATCTAATCTTATTTTAGTACATTGCTTTTTCTCCTTTAGAACCCACCTCTTCACAAATAGGGGTGTAAAAATAATCTGTTTCTGACTAACACATGGGTAGAGCTTTCCAGTTAATGGGAGCCCTGACATTTATAGCAGATGATGGAATTTAATTCTTTAATCCAATAACTGATATATTATGTATTAATTTACTATTGCATACTAATATTTAATCTTGCTATGCCAAGCATTTATTATACTTCACCTCTACGGTGGTGTTTATACAAACTTAAGGCATATGGATGGATACAACTGATATTAAGAAACTAGATATGATTGTTTGTCCTGAAACAAGAAAGGGAGCCCCAGACCAAATTTTGAATAAAGGTCTATGGGTCCCCTCTAAGTTGGACACTTTATTCTGCTGGAAAGGAACTGTAAATTTTGCACAATCTTCAGCTTCTATCTTTTACCAGTATTTTGTACAAATGTTGATATATTATTTATACCATCCTTTCCCAGTTACAAGCAGTGTGTCCCTCAGAGCCTACGGCAAGCCATTCAGCAACTGAGTTTCTTGTCCCGCAAGAGACTGAGGAGCAGAGTTCAGCATTCATTAAGGAAGATCAGGGCCTGTACACTCACAGTTCCACTCATCAAACTCAAGTATTTGGTGGATCTTGAGAAACTGGACCAGCACTTTGGAACAGAGACTTTCCAAGTAGAGAGCCCAAAAGGAGCTGGAAATTACACAATTCTCAAAGTGTCTGGAGGAGGAGGGATCTCATGGATGGTACCAGAAACAGAGGTGAGAAAGGTAGAAAATAACAAGAAGAAAGATGATTCAAAGTAAAGAAGGTAGAGGTGCATATGAGAAATGGGCTCCTTTATTATTTGGTAGGTGCAAGTGCTGATGTGCTAATTCAGTATTCATACACTAGACAAACTATATTTTTATAAGAAAACAATTACATTTGCACAAGGACTAGAATTGTATGTCCATATGTCAGGTTTGCTTCCTGAATGCCTGACATAACCTCCCAAAATGATTTCTTCCCCAGCTGTGGCAGCCTTTTTGCGATTTCCCAGATATAGTCGACATAAGGATAACACAAGCCAAGTTTGATTCCATAATATCAGAGGGGCGTATAGTCACAGTTACTAAGCAAGACAACAAGGTTTTGGTAAGTATTTATGGTTAATATGAGTGGAAAAAATAGGTATGAGAGCAGAAATAATACATACAGTATATTAGCAATGTGCAATTAACTGTCTACTGTATATCAATATATATCACATATATATTAATTTATCCAATTAAGATAAAAATTAGCAGGTGCAGCCTGTCAATCTAAACAGCCCATAGCCAAAACAGATATGCCAGTCCACAAGGTCAATGCAGGACTCGTTTATGTTCCCTTTTAATGGCTGACAGAAAACAAATCACCTGGCAGCTGGGACATATTTATATATATATATAGGCCCATGGCACGGGTGGCAGCTTTAGGGGGGGGGAACCCAAAGGTGTCTATATATAAGAAATAGTGAGGGAATAAGCAGCAGACTATTCTGTGTGAAGGTAGGTGTGATAAATGGTCTGGCTAGGGACAAAATATGGTATATGTAATTACCTATATGAAGATCTGGTAAGAAATAGTCTTTGTTTTATTCAGAATATTTGGATCTTACCCAATACCCACACAGAAGAAAAAACTGGAGAAAGCATCTGTTAACGAGAGACCTGCATATCCTAGTACATACTTGTCCATCTCAAAAGATGTATCTCAGATTTACGAGAATACTGGCCTATGACCACAACTGATGATACTATGAGCAAGATTTATTATTTTTTTAAAACACTTGCCTGCATATAGGTGGAATGCCAATCTACCAGACATGCTTACAAATGCAGATGAATATTCTAAATATAGCAAGCATTATTTCTTTCCAAATCTCCCTATAGGCAATTACACATGCCATAATTGTAAATACTGTCACAGCCTGGTTACAGGTGATTTTTTTCCACCCTCCACCAAAGTCACGCAAATTCCAGTCCTTTAGTGCCACCTGCTGTTCATTTAAAATAATTAGACACAGCCTGTTTCTTGAATACATTTATTTATTTTGAGGGATTACTTTGCTGTTTTTCCTACACTGACTCTGACTTATATCCTGTATTCCTCTTTTTACCGTCAATCAAGGAGTCACAGTTCCCAAACCTGCAAGAGGCTCTTTCGTTTGTTTCTCTGGTTGATGGTTACTACCGCTTGACTACAGATTCTCACCATTATTTCTGTGAAGAGGTGGCTTCCCCAAGGTTACGGTGGAACGTAGAGAATCAATGTCATGGACCTATTACGTGAGCAATATGTTCATATCCATCTTATACACGCATTAACTATTCAGGTGTAATCTGGGATTTGATTATCGACTACTTCTCACCTAACAAACAGCAATGTATTATATAACTTTCCCTTCATATTTCATCTTTTCAACCAACCAATATCCATCGACACAATCCCATTTTAAATCTAACCCACTTCCTTACACTTCCCTCAAGCAATACTGATAGACATTCTTTCTTTTGCTTATTAGATCTGAGTTTGCTGTGGACAAGTTAAAGAAAAGTGGGAGTATTGTTGGCAACTTTGTCCTACGTTGCTCCCCTGAGGACTTTGACAAGTATTTGCTTACAGTGTGTGTGGAGGTAAGCATCTTCTTTTCCTAGAACAGAGCTTATATCAGTGGCCAGTCTCCCATGCTCTCTTGCCCCAGGAAAAATGCCTAATTCCCAGGAGTTTAAAACTTGTTAGACACCCCCCAAACCAGTGATCCCCTTTGATGAAAAAACTGACTAGGGTTAGTATTTTAGTGAACAATGAGACACTCTCTTGTTTCCTGTACCTGGGATCCTTGTGTTCACCTAACAGCAGAGCAAAAGGTTAACTTATTTTGTGAAAGTTTAAATTTTACTCTACTGCGAAAGCACAGCCCTGGGCAAGCACAACGGATCTCTGGGACGTGTGACAAAATATCAGCTCTGCGCTAACTATAATTTTACCCCTGGCCAGTTAGTTTTTCAGCAAAGAGGATCATTTATTATCACTGGAGATGCACACCCCCTAGTGATTGTGCCCTTCCTTCTTCTTTGAAGATAGAGTTTATCTTAAAAATAACTTTAAGTATAGTACAGACATATTGTTTTCTTAGGCATTTTATTGCTCTTTTTAATTGTTTTATTTTGTAGCCGACAGGCTTTGAATTCAATCGTATTTATGGTTATTAGGATTTAGTTATCTTGGCAACTGCTCCTCATGGTATAGGAGAGTGCCCGAACAAAATAAAGGTAATGGCATATGATGCATATTCTCCCCTGGCTGAGTAAATTCAGATACTGTCCCTTGTTTGTAGTACATGTATAAGACCTGTTATTCAGAATGCTCGGGACCTGGGGTTTTCCAGATCATGGATATTTCCATTAAATAGACCTTAAGTCTACTAGGAAATCATGTAAACAAAAAAATAAACCAAATAGGCTGGTTTTGCTTCCAGTAAGGATTAATAATATCTTAGTTAGGATCAAGTACAATGTAATGTTTTATTACTACAAAGAAAAAAGGGAATGATTTGTTAAAATTGAAATTTTTTTTGGATAAAATGGAGTCTTTCCTTAAATTGCAGCTTTCTGGATAACGGGTTTCTGGATAATGTATCCCATACCTGTCATTGCGTATGTAGGGTTTTTTCAGACAAGGTGCACACACAAGCCAAAATCCACCCTGGGAAAAGTGCCCCGTTAAACTAAGTAATATATATAAGGGGACATTTCCTTTCATCATTTGTTATAGTTATAATATCTCCTGCTTTATTCACTTTCCCCCTCACCATTCGTGCTTTTTGTTCTAAAACTTTCAGACCCCACTTGGAAAAGATTTCAGGGGCTGCATGATCCAGCATGTGAATGATACGTTCTCTCTTGCTGCTGTCCCTCGTCATTTCTCCAGCTTGTGGAGCCTCCTGGAGCATTATCAGCACTGCGCCTTGTGCTTGGGTGGAGTCCGCACAAAACTCACAGCCTGCTGCCCACCGCGAGCCAAAGGTAACCATGCAAGTTTCATCTATCTGCCCCTCAGTTTAGGCAGACTTAAGGTATAGAGATCCAAATTATGGAAAAATCCCTTATCCAGAACTCCCCAGGTCTCAAGAATTCTGGATGAGACACTGTATATATATATATTATCAAAAAAAAAAGATGTTTCGTTATGGGAGACTAACATTTCGCATAGTTATCTAGCCTTTATCAAAATGAAGATACACACAGAATGCGTCTAATAAACACACAATTGTGATTGAGTGACATCATTGCATGTCATTGTGTAGAGATATTGTGTGTGAAAGAGAAATAGAAAATGAAAGAGCATAAACAAAAAAGTTACATTCAGGGAAAGATATATGAAACAGTAGTACTTAACAGCATTAACATCTGGCTCTTAGAGAGCCTTGTCCACCTAACGGGTGCTGGCGTAAATTCGCTAGCGAAGTGGACCTACTCTAGCGCTACTTCTCACCCTTACGCCAGACGAAGTTGCGCTCTGGCGAAGGTACGTAACTACATTAAATTCACTAAGTTGTGGATTTTCGTGAACGTTACCTCTTGCGCCAGAATTTACTTTGCCACCTCAGACCAGGCGAAGGGCAATAGAGTAGATAGGGATGGTCTAAAAAAAGTTGAAAGTCCCAAAAAAAAACGCTGGCGTCTTTTACTTTTTATACGGTGATAGGCTGAAAAAGATTGTAAATTTTTCCTTCCCCCCCTACATTTCCTAACATATGGCACCTAAACTATCAGTGGGCACATGTATAGGGCAAAATAACACCTCTATTTTATTTTATGAAGGTTTCCCAGGCTTGTGTAGTGTAATGTATTTGCTGCTACATATACGTCCATTGTACTTTAACTTGGCGCCGTATGAAAAATAGGCATCGCTAGCGTAACTTCTAACCGCTGATCTTAACATCGCTAGCGCAACTTCGCAAACGATCGGTAACTTGTGATCTTCGTGAATCTGCGCGAAGTGCGGCGAAGCCAACGCTGGCGCAACTTCGGAGTTAAGTAAATATGTCCCCAGGGGTGCTTCACCAATGAGGCGAGTTGAGGCTGTCGCCTCAGGCAGCAGCGCCCCACTAGGTACCAGGAGGGGCAAAAATGCTGCTCCTGGTACTTTAAGAGCGAATTTCCGGGGGAGGGGGGGTGCAGCAATTGCTGCTGCCTCAGGCGGCGGAGGGGCCAGGATCGCCCCTGTATGCCCCATAGAGTGAGAAAAGCCAAATACCCACAATAATTCACTTTGTATTTGATGAACAGTTACTTGAGCACTACTGGAACTCGTCCAAATATTACTGTAAAGAGAAGTCCAATGCAGAGATCAAAGTTATTAATTACCAAAAAGAGATAAAGAATGACCCAATTGATTGCACCACCCCAGTATATAAACCGGAAATTTCCACCAATCAGAGATATTGTATTAAAGGTGGTGCAATCAATTGGGTCATTCTTTCTCTCTTTTTGGTAATATGTATTTCACTTGAGCCTGCACACCAGTAATTTGTATCAGCATTCTATCAGATGGAAGGCGCACCCATTACTATTTTTGGTTTATTTTATCAAAGTTATTAGTGGCTTATCAGTGGTAAGATATTAACAGCGGAGTGTTCCTAAATGCACTGGAATACAGCCACTGATAATTTTGATAAACCATGCTGTGCAATCGAGTTCTCTGTACAATAATGTTTGAGCCAGTTCTGGTAGTGCACTTTCCCACTATTGTGTGTTTATTAGACATTCACATAATAAAGCACCTTCCTTTTTTTCATAAGACCTGTAAGACGATCTGTTTTCCTTTCCATTTACCATTTGGGACTGCACCCAGGCTATTATGCTTTATTAATATGTGAGTGCCTGCTGGTTTGGATTTGGTATATTTAATGGAGCCAAGCCATGCAAAGATGTGCACATAGGGTAGGACTCACACACAGATCTCCTTTATAGAACTAGGCTCTATTGCAGCATGGCAACTTCAAAATGAATTACAGGTTTTTCTCAGTGTTTTGATGGTAGTCAGCCTGTACTTAGTGGTTCTGCCTGCGGATAATGCCAGGGTTGGGCACTAAAATATGTGGGTACATTTGTGATGGTTACAGACGGTCAGTCGCTGTGATCTTGTGTATAAAAAGACTAATAAATCTGACATTCCTGGTAGCCACCTTTGTAAGCCAGAAAGGGAACAGTCCATGTCGTAAACGAGGAACAGAGTATGATTTTTTTCTGCCAACCCCAAAGGCATCTTTTAGTGTGGCCAATCACTTGATATTCTGGGTGACTTATTATACCACACTGAATTGTGATAGGGCCAATCACAGCTAATACTTCTGGTTCAACTGGGTGCCATTTGGTGAGCATGCCCAGATAACTCTAAGGGGGTCATTTTCTAACAATCAAATTTAAATTTTTTCCACAAATCTGAAAAAATTTGGGGTTTTCTCATTTTTTTAAAAAAAAGTTCTAAAAATGTAAGATTTCTTAAGTTTAAAAACCACAAAAACCACTAATACAAAACATCACCAGGCAACAGTTGTCATGGTCCTATAGAATGGGAGCTGCACTGATCTTTTGGCACCACTCTAAATCAATTAGAGGTTTTCAAAATCTTTTTTCTGCTAGGAATTGTCTGAAAAACATGAATTTTTAGAGGTTTTTGAGGTGCTTTTATTTTATTTGTGAATGGTTCAGAGTAATTTTCCATTCATTTTATTTGGATTTTTTAATAATTTTCATGACATTCGTAATTTTACAATTTACGGTTTGTTTTTAAGTTTAGTCATGGTTTCAAAACCCCCTAAAACCATACCGCCCAACTGTCCCGATACAAAGTTTCTAACTTAATTCGGTTTTGGAGAGCCCAGAATAGATACTTTTGTAACAATTTTAGATAAGCACAGAAGCAATTGTAACAAATTAAGATAAACAGGTCTCTTGGGGAAACTGTGATTTGCAGTTCTAAGGGCAATTCACCTACTGTAATAACACATAAAACCACAGAAATGTGTTCAAACTTTCATAACCTGCCAAATTTTGTAAAATGGACATGGAAATTATGAGATGTGGCCACAAAAATAAGCGTGGTCGAAAAATCGGCGAACTCCACACGCCAAATCTTTTTGTCCCTCTATCTATTTCCAAAATGTTTGGAGGTTTGCTAAAACCACAAAAATTAGACTGTTGATAAATAGGCCCCCACATACAGGATACAGACAGTGCACAGCTCTTATAGGGGGACTTGGGGCCAACTATGTGTATTGTGTTACTTATCACAGATAGGGTTGCCACCCGGCCGGTATACCTGCCAAGGCCAGGGCCGGTATTACACATTTACCGGCAGCTGTAGCTGCCGGTAAATTTGTAATACGATTAAAAAGAGCCCTCGTCCTGCCCCCAATCCCCTGGAACTTAGCTTTTCTTGTGCTTCTTTTATCGTCCGTGACGTGGCCCCGCCTCTTTTGACATCACGCCCACCCATTTTGACGTCACGGCCCGCCCCTTTGTGTCCCCACCCCCACCAGCCGGTAAAGAATTTTAAAAAAGGTGGCAACCCTTATCACAGAGAGGGTCCTGGTTTTGCTTGCCCTCACAGTGGGGGTCAATTACCTGGGGAGAACTGGAATGCAGATTGGCTACACAACATTAGACAGAGCAAAGTTTGTCAATTAAAACACCAACAGTTAGGAGGGGGTATTTGGATACATTTAAGCAATAACAAAATGGTTAACATTTTTCCTTCCAGATTAAAAGTTGTTTTATAACAGTATTTATATATATATCTGCAATCATTTTTAGGGCTGTATTTTCAGCTGAATCCATGAGAAGCAATCTTTTATGGGATAATACTAAATGAAAAATCTAAATCCATAGGTAAAACCCCTTGGTATAGTCTCTTAAACTGCTTCGGCATGCGTCTAAAATGTTTGTGCCTAAAATATTGGAAACAAGGCAGACTTGTGGAGAAGAGACATGGGGCAAATTCACTAACGCAAAAAGGAAAAGTTGTGAGAGCACTCCATGGTTTAATAAAAATGTACTAAAATACATTGGAAGTGCTACTGATCTGGCCAAATTAACTACAGACATAGAAAAAAAGAAAAATTGATCAATGCACATTTCCTGGTCCCCTGTTATATCAGTAATCTATGCAGATGCATGTATTTACAAAGACGGGGGTTTTTTAGTTACAAAATTATGATCATAAGATTGATAAGCCACCATACCACGTCAAGGTAAAACCCATATGGCGGTCCCTAACTATTTACCTCTGGTCATAATTTCAAATGCTAAAGCCTCCCAGCATAAGAGCATTACCTGAAAAATAAGGTCTCCCGACCTGGGCATTGGTTTTCATCATAGGGCTTAGTCCTCCCCCGCCATTAGCTTTCAAAGGGGAGAGATAACCTAGACCCCAGCATTGGTTCCATAAGATTAATCCTCACCCGCTTGCGGCTTTTAAGAGAGAGAAACTGCCCAGACCAACACCCATTTCCAAAGGCATTGTTCCACCATTTAAAGAGACAGGTGTGGGGGTGCTACAACCACATGGAAGCCTGGCCTGCAGCATAGCTGCTGAATTTCCGAACAGAATAGATCTGCTACAATACAAAATGCAAAAAGGAATTTCACTAACCTCCAGAAATTCGCCAGTGACGGCTTCGCTCACATCGCCACTTTTTGCCAGGACAACGCTAATTCACTAAAATGCGAAGTTGCATCCAGGGCGCCGAACGATGGTGAAGTTTTGCTAGCATTAATTCGGCATGCAAAGCGAAGTTGCGCCTGCGTTGGCTAATTTGCATACGGTGGGAATTTAAATTTCAATGGATGTATACCGTATGTTGCAGCAAATACATTACACTATACAAGCCCAGGAAACCTTAATATAATAAAATAAAGTTGTTATAATGCCCTACACATGTGCCCAGTGTATAGTTTATGTGCTATATGTAAGGAAATGTAGGGGGGAAGCCAGGTACCCTAAAAAAAATTTATGATCTTTTGCAGCCTATCACCCTGAAAAACTGAAAAGTCGCCAGCGTTTTTTGGGACTTAGAAAAATGTTCACATTTTTTTTGAGGAACTCCTATCTACTCTATTGCACTTCGCCTGGTCTGAGGTGGCGAAGGCAAATCTGGCGCAAGAGGTTATGTGCAGTAAAATCCGCATCTTAGTGAATTTGCGTAGTTACATCCATTCACAAGAAAATTCGCCTGGCGTTAGAGTGCGAATTAGCGATACAGTCTATCTCCTTCGCTAGCAAATTTTCGCCAGCGTTAGTCACTTTGCCCTTTAGTAAATTTGCTCCATATGGCTTGTGGGTGCAGTTGTTTTGGAAAATTCAGGCTTCCCTACTTAAATACATTAAATTATAGTTTTTTGTTGAAATTACTAAACATTTAGGGGGAGATTCAATAAAATTTGCAAAGACAACAAATTTGCACACAAATAAAAATAACAATTTGCATGTGGCAATATAATATTCTTCATTAAGAATATTTTGCATAATTTGCGCATTGCGAACCTTTAACACACGCTTGAAGGTGGTGTAAACTTTTGGAGCAAACGTAACAACTTTTTCATTAAGAAGTTTTATTACATACAATCGCAAACTAAAAAATGTGCAATTGCTATCCCACTGTCATGTGAGGGGCAAAGGGTTCACAAAGGCAAAATTGTTCATGTTGTAAACATTTATTAGCATTGCTAATGAATTTTCTGTTAGTGACCAATATTACATTCCCCCATTAGATGCTAATGCATTATGCTTTCTTGTGGACCTCTGCCATTGACTATTACATGAACTTGGTAGGTTTTCAGTGGCGAATAGTCAAATTCGAGTTGTTCTCTGGGTCAAGGTATGATAAATCTTGAATTCGAGTTTGGATTATTCCCAACTCGAATTTGTGAGTTTTGACCAAAAATCCAACTTGAAAATTCTAATTGTCGCGCGGCAAAATTTTTTTTGAGGCGCGTCTTTTTATTTTGACGCACAATGCCATACAAGTCTATGGGCGTCATTTTTTGGCTAAACAAGGCGAAAAAATCCGCCCATCCCTACTAGAGAGATAAAGTACTCAATTTACTTTCTGGTTTAATACATTTTTATTTTACACATTTTTTCGAAATTAACCTTCTGGTGAACATGGCATAATACAGATTTCAGAATGGATCAGATAATTCTGCATGTGCACTTCATATCTGTATTGTGTGGACATTTCCAGAAGGTGTACTTACGCAATGATGTTTTTATTCATTTTTTTTAACATTGATCATTTTGACTGTTTTTAAGTTTGGCAGGAGTTACATATGTATATTTATACAGACCTGCATAGATTTAAGAAGCTTAGGTTTTTAATCTGATTGGGCGTAAAGGTGAGCCGACTTTATAAACTTTGCCAAAGATTAGCTGCTTTCAGATGAAAATATAGACTAGTTTTGTCATTTATACATACCCATAGAAAAATGATTGTTGTCCTTTCACTTCTTTGCCTTTAGATGGAGCTCTTTGTTAAAAAAAAACAATTTACATATCTTGCTACTCTTATTGGTGACTGATGTACTAAAGTTTACATATCCAATATTCTATATGTTTAAATGTTTTTTTTTCTTGGTTCAGCTGTATAATTCAATTTCCTCAAGGGAGTAAATCTTGATTATATGTAATATCTGCAAATAACCTTAATTAGTTTTGGGCAATGTATAAGCCACAAAACACAAAGTGAATTGCCTCTCTTTCATCTTAGAAAAATCCAATCTTTTGATTCTAAGGGACAGCTGTCCTCAAAGAGTCCTATCTCCAGGCAGAGAGAGACGGAACCTCCAGTCGCTCACTTTCCAAAAGATTCATCTCAAAGACATCACATTTGTGAGTTAATGGCAGAGATCTTGGGGGCTTTCTAGGTTTCAAGTTCTCCTTGTGGGGCTTAATATTTTTTCATGCCTTCTAGAGTTCTCCAAGGGGTATATTTATCAAAGAGTGAAATTAGAGATCACCACAGTCTGCTAGCGTGAAATACCACCTCTCTCTATTCATTTCTATGGGATTTTGAAAGGCGTATTTAACAAATGGTGAACTTTCACTTTCACCCTTTGATAAATACGCCTTTAAAAATCCCATAGAAATGAAAAGAGAGAGGTGGTATTTCACGCTAGCAGACTGTGGTGATTTCTAACTTCACTCTTTGATAAGAATTCAAAAAAATACAAAAAAAAATACAAAAAAAAAATTCTAATACAAAACTCTGCCAGGAAAAGTTGTTCAGGTCCTATAGAAGTCAGTGGGAGCAGTGCTGATCCTATTGGACCATTTTAAATCAATTTGGACTTTTAGAGCTAGGAATTTGCTAGGAACTAAAATGTACATTTGTAGAGGTTTTTGAGGTATTCATATTTTTAAGTGCATTGTTCAGTGTAATTTTCCATCTGTCATTTTTTTTTTTAATAAATGCCATGACATTCTTAGTTTTAGAGTTTGTGAGTTTAGTCGTGGATTCAAAAACCTCTAAAACCACTATAATCCGACCTGATTGATAAATAGGCCCCTCATTGTTGTACAATCTGCCCTATGTGATCTTTGCTTTTGACCCTCTCACACAGAAACCAGAACTTCTGGTATATTGTCAAGAAGCAAAGTACACGTATGGGATCCGTTATCCGGAAACCCTTTAACCAGAAGGCTCTGAATTATGGAAAGGCCGTCTCCCATAGACTCCATTTTATCCAAATAATCCAAATTTTAAAAAACAAATACCTTTTCTATGTAATAATAAAATAGTACATTGTACTTGATCCAAAACTAAGATATAATTAATCCTTATTGGAAGCAACCTCAGCCTATTTATTTTATTTATTAATTTTAAATTATTATTTTCTAGTAGACTTAAGGTATGAGGATCCAAATAATGGAAAGACCTGTTATCTGGAAAAACCCCAGGTCCAGGGCCGGATTTACATAGCGGGTGCCCCAAGGCCCACTGCCGTTCGTCGCACCTGTCCCCTCTTTATTCATGCAAATTTTCATCATCCGAATTGGAGCAATGGGGATTGGCGCAAGGGAAATCTAAAAAACAATTTTATCTTCTGCACATCTCTAGTGTTCTTGAACAAATGTGGTGTGGTTGGGCCGCCCCCTAAAATTCTGCCTTCCCATACCTCCCAACTGTCCCATTTCAGTGGGACAGTTCCTCTTTTGACAGCTCAATCCGCAGTCCCTCGTTTGTACTGGAAAGTCTCGATTTTTCCTGCACTGAACAGCCAGAAAAAGAAACAAAGTTTATAACTTAATTGGCTTTTTTCCAAAATGTTGGTATGCCACCCTAGGCCCGAGCCTTCATGCCCCTTCCACAAATCCAGGCCTGGCCAGGTCCCGAGCATTCTGGATAACAGGTCCCATACCTGTATAATAAAAGAGGCACAAAGAAATACAATTTCCAGGGTATTTTCCCTGTTTGTACATTAGCAACATATTGTTTAGGCTTTACAAAAGGGTAATTATGTTATCTGTAATGTTTTTCCTTAGATGGAAAGTCTTGGAAAAGGCTCCTTCACTAAAATATTTCGGGGTTTAAGAAGTGATGAAGAGAGGGACGAGCAATGTGAGGTGGAAGTTCTGCTAAAAGTCCTGGATCCTTCTTATGGCCATTACCAAGAGGTAAGCCTGCTAGGTTATATTTAGCAGCATACAAGCTCTGTGTTAAAGCACAATAACATGAACACTACAGATTGGTCGGGTAAAAAGATTAATAGACAAGGTCAATCTTTATTGAACAAATTGTAAATGAAAAAGAATGATATATTTTTGTGAATTATTATTTGTGAAAGTGTTGATATATTGAAGATTTGGAAATTAAAAATGCTGGGTTGATTTTTACACATTAATACTGGCGTAAGCTTGGAACAAAAGTTCTAAGAGAGGTTAAGTTTAAGGTAGAGGGTGGAAGTGACACAGTTAGATACAAAACCAGCTTACAGGTAAAAAAAATGGTGGTAAATCATATTTCTGCTTGTTGGTGCAGGTGTCAGGATATAATATGTGCCAACGTGTAATAGCTTTGACATCTATTATATTAATGGAAACTTCAGTTAGAGCACTTTCAGTGATATATTAGTGATGTATATTCACTAGGTCAAGCAACGACAGGGCAAGAAACAGTGAAGAGGGACATTGAGTCAAAGAGTAAGATGAGATGTTGTGTTGTATCCTGTAATGCTGTAGACAAATTGTCATTTATGCAGTTGTTTGCTGAAAATCAATTCTCAGCATGCTTGCAATGAAAAACCGTATTTCTCTACTACTGTTTCTCCAGTCCTCTCTCTGTTGATTCTCCTCTAACTCTTCTTCTCCTTACACTCTCTTTCTTTTTCTAACTAATTGCCCATTCCTGTCCCTTCAGTCTTTTCTAGAAGCTGCCAGCATAATGAACCAGATTTCACATAAACACCACATTTTAGTGCATGGAGTTTGCGTGGGAAAACAAAGTAAGTATGCTAAGTTGGGTTACAGAGGGCCTCTTTCATCACTAGTGGAGTGACTGCATCAGTCGGGTTGTTCCTAGTGAGCCTAAGACTATCTATTTGAACGAGACCCTGCAAATCCAGGGTTTCTTAAATTGTCTGGGCCTGTGCAAAATCATTTTATGCAAACTTGCAGATGGAAATGTTGTAAGAGAATGGCCATACCATTTCAATATAATGCTTATGGACATCATGCACATGTTTAATTTATAGCCGGATGCAAATTTTGCACCAGTATTATGAAGGGCAACCTGCATCTAGCAACAGGTACAATTATTTGCAATGCACACAAGAAGACAAAGAAAGATCTCAAGATAACTTTGTCGGTTAAAAGGAACATGGCAAATTGTGTAATTTTATTGCATTTATTTTGTTTGGGACATTATTATTATTATAATACCTTTTCTCAGTCATAGGCATCCTTGTAGTGTAGTACTGACCATTTTATTGTGTTTTGAGTACCACATTGTATTCATAAAGAGCTGTGTTCTCTCTGTTTCTGCCTTAGTTATCATGGTACAGGAGTTTGTGTGTCATGGGGCCCTGGATCTCTACCTGAAACGACAGCAGCAGAAAGGACCCATAGCAATCAGCTGGAAGCTGGAAGTAGTCAAACAGTTGGCTTATGCCCTCTGCTACTTGGTAAGTCAACGGCTGAGATTTAGTTATAAATGTAGCTCTAAATATTGAAAAAAATATCAGCTACAGCTGCCAGCGCAGGAAGAAAACACATAGAAAAAATATCTCTACATAACCTGTGGCAGACTGTAGGCTGTAGGTTGTTGGTTTGGTGCTTCTTTGCAATTTTCAGCTACTTTGACCTTGATCTTAACAACAAACATGGGCAGACCATTAAGATGCACACTGGTGCTTGGTAATGAAAGATTATTAGACTGACAAGTGAGTTTAGAGGACAGAAAAGGAAATTATGGGGAAAAGACAGACCAATTGCATTTTTTTGGAATGCAGAGTAGGTTACATATACAGTACGTAATAGAAGCTAGGGAGCCCATTTTAACACCTAATAAATGTGTATATAATTAAGGTTTATGGTAAGCCCATACATCAGATCAATACCATTAATCTCATAAAATGGTTTTTTGAACATATAAAAACTAATTCAAACATAATTATGTGCTAAAAATTATGGGACTTGTTTTAGGTATGGGGTATGCCCCGGCATACATGTTTGAAGTGCTGGGTAGGGTGCAAAGTGCAATAACAGTAGCAAGCCATGTCAATTTCACCTTTGTACCCTGTCCTGTATCAACATGCAGATGTGGTCCCCAATCTGACATCAAATTTAAACATGCCAGATCAAAATGTGGCCGATATTTAGCCAGATGGGCAGGGGTGTTGGCTGGAACCATACACAGGCCAATAAGCTTCTGGGCCAGAAGGACTGAGTCAGCAGATTTTATTGGCCGTGTATTGCCAGCTTTACACCACCTTTCCTGCAACAAATGGGGGCCTTGCACTTTCTTATTCCATTTCACCATAGGTCAGTACCTCACTTACCTCACTAGTTCAGAAGATGAACATACAGTATTTTAAGGCACATTTCTCATAAATATATTGGCAGTTCCTTGTAGTATTACAGGTTAATTGCTATGTTTTATCACCAAATAGGGGTACATTTTAGCTATGCTGTCCGGGAATACCCACCAATATATCAGAACATTTAAATAAGCGACTTCTCAGCCAAGGCCATGGGCAAATCAGTTAGACCATGTCCAAATCTTACAATTACCCTATTACGTTTCCAATATGTCCCAGGTATATTTAAAATTTGGAATGGTCCATTGTAAAACAGAGTGATTGGTAGATGTAAAGTATGTTGTAATTTTGTACAAACAGGGAGTGCCGTGGCCACCAGGGATGTGCAATGAGTATAGTGTGGTGATTTACAAAAGGATACATTCCAAAGTATGTTTTGTGTAATTAGATAGTAGGCATATGCATATATTCATTTTATATCAGTTTTGCCACATATCAGATGAAAGGAAAAAGCAGGGTGGTACGGTTATGTACTGTAACTGCTTTCTGCCCAGTTGCATTATAATGTTATATTACAGATTAACCGTTGATCTTTTCTAACCCACAAGATATATAAGAAATGAAATAAGAGGAAGTTTTACTACTTTTAAACTTTAACAAATATAGATAGCAGGCACATGAAGATAGCATGTCTACCAGTAGGACCTTAAGCAATAAGTAGACCATATAAATAGTTTTGTTAATGTGTTTGCTAATGTCAGTCAGTTCATTGGGGGTCAGAGGAGTTTGCTATTAGTTTACACACCTGCCTTTTCTTTTCCTTTTCTTATTTGGATCATTATACCTAAAGTCTACTAAACTAAATGTAAGTTGTGAGTCAATAGTGTATTAATTAAACCCAATAGTATTGCTTTGCCTCTAGTAAGGATTAATTATGTCTTAGGGGCAGATTCACTAAAGGACGAAGTGGCTAACGCTAGTGACAATTCGCCAACGTTGCCATCCGCAGGGACATCGCCAATTCATTAACCGGAAAAGTCGCCAATTTGCTAACAAAAGAGACCGTCACTAGCATTCGTTCGCATTATATCCCCAGGCGACTTTTTGCTCTGGTGAAAGGTCGTTCGCTAAAGTGCAGATTTTACTGAACGTACCTCTTTTGCCAGAGTTGACTTCGCCACCTCAGACCAAGCGAGGTGCTAAAAAGAAGCTAGATCTTCCTCAATCTTCTGTCACTTACATCATATGCTGTGTGCCGAAAATGCATTAAAGTTACAAAAACGCTGGCGACTTTTCCTTTTTTGAAGCGGGATTGCAAAAGTCCTAACAAACTTTTTATTTGTAACCGGTTTTCTCCAGACATTTCATAACATATGGAACATTTATTTCACAGTGGGCTCATGCGTAGGGCGTTATATGAACTCTCTTGTTTTTATTAAGGTTCCATGGACATGGGTAACTTCAAGCATTTGCACCAACATTTATAATAAAGACCTCCATACAACTTTATGTTACCCGCCTAAGCAATTTGCAAGATCACAAGTGAATTTTACTAGGCACAAACTAATGCTAGCGCATCTTTGCTAAGAAATACTCTAACTGCCTTAGTAAAACTAGCGAAAAGTCGCCATCGTTCGGCGCCCAGGGCGAAGTGAACTGGCATAGTCATTCCGCATTTGTGTCTTGCATACTGGTGCGAGCTGTGTGAAGCTGACGCAGGTAAAAAATTTGTCTGTTAGTGAATGTACCCCTTAGTTGGGATCAAGTACAAGGTACTGTTTTTCTTATTACAGAGAAAAGGGAAATGATTTTTACAATTTTGAACTATTTGATTATTATGCAGTCTATGGGACATGGCCTTCTAGTAATAACTGATCCTAAAGCTGTATGTGATTTATGCAATTTACTACCGGGCTGGGGCCCCTTTGTAGTTACAATAAACCAGGCCTGTGACAACAGTCCCCTCTGTCACCCCCTGTTGGCAGCCTTGGACTCCACTCCAACTTGCTTTTAGCAAGAAGTAACTTGGGCCGACATAAATCTCTCACCCTAAAGGAGCACCCTTTAAGATACATAAGTTAATCAGAATACTGACTGAGTAAGCAGGTCATTGTTATCCATAGCAGTTGTCATAAACATAGCAGTTGATATTCAGTTGGTTTATGTGTGACTGGCGTCCTTTGGTAATTGTTAGTGTAAAACAAGAGCATTTTACATTAAGCAAAAGTATAGATTAGTAACTGGGTGTCTAAAATTGTTTTAATCAAAGAGTGAACAGGTAGTTTTTAACTGCAAAAATATATAGTTACATTTTAATTGTTAAACATTCATTCTCTGGGTGCAATATCAAAGTGTTCTCTTTCTGTCATTTACCTCTGTCATTTATCTTATCGTTCTGTCTTGAAACACATAAGTCTAAAGTCAGAATCAACTGCAAGTTGGAAAGGGGCCAATGGCAGGCAGTAAGGACAAAGCTTTCTTGCACTAGCCAGTGCCAGACAGACCTCAAGTCACATTTTATTATGGTGCAGAGCATAGGTTTTTCTTTGATGGAAGTGCTTTTTGACTTACACAAGCCAATAAAAACCTTGGCTAAATGCTTGACAAGAGCACCTGGGCCTCCAGAAATATGCTCTGATAATAGTGAGGTGATATACGAGAGGGATTTTGCAAACACATTTAAAAGCATGTTTTGTGTAAATAGATACACATATGCTTAAGATTATTTCAGTTCTAGGTGAAAGGAAAACAGCCTGGGTCACATTTTCTTCCTGTCAAGAAACAATATAATATTACTATTGAAGCACAGGGGCTGGGTCTAGAAGAAATGTCTTTAAAAGGTGATCTCCATGTGACTGCTTATCTCTAATGAACTCTAATGAACCTCCAGGGCATTAAAAATGAAGGAGCAGAAAGTTTATAATACTTGTACACTTTAACAAATATAGATAAAGGCACAGCGCCGGATTTGGTGGGAGGGTGCCCGAGGCTGTAAAGGCAATTATATTAACCATGCTGAAAAAAGAACTAGAAAAAACAGAGAGGGGGAAAGAGGAAATTATATACTTTGCGAGATTTCCCTTTTCTGGATTCACTTCGTATCAGTATGACATTTGCAATATGAAGGAACAAGTAAAAAGTTTCTAGGGAAGATGTAAGCAGCAGTGTCTTGTTTGAGGAAGCCTATGAGCCAGACAGCCAACTGTTTAGTTTTGTTTTTATAGTTGATCCCTCCTCTTTATGAGCTTTATCACTACTCAGCAATAAAATCGAACATTTACTTAGCAATAAAGTCGAACATTCTGACAATGCTAATTGTACAGTATAGCATTTCACTGACAAGGTATTGTGCATACAGCTTCCTGCAATTAGACTTTTCAGATACTGAGGGGCAAATTCACTAACCTCCGGAAATTCGTCAGCAACGGCTTCGCTCGCATCGCCACACTTCACCAGGTGAAAATTTGCCAGGACAACGCTAATTCACTAAAATGCGAAGTTGCGTACAGGGCGCCGAACGATGGCGAAGTTTTGCTAGCGTTAATTCGGCAGGCAAAGCGAAGTTTCGCTATCGTTGGCTAATTTGCATACGACGGGAAGTTAAAGTTGAATGGACGTATATGTTGCAGCAAATACATTACTTACACAAGTCCAGGGAACCTTAATAAAAAAAATAGAATATTGCCCTACACATGAGCCTACTGTATAGTTTATGTGCCATATGTTAGGAAATGTAGGAGGGAAGCCGGGTACCTTAAAAACTATTTACGATCTTTTGCAGCCTATCACCCTGAAAAACTGAAAGGTCGCCAGCCTTTTTTTGGGACTTAGAAAAATCCTATTTACTCTATTGCACTCAGCCTGGTCTGAGGTGGCGAAGGCAAGTCTGGCGATAGAGGTGACGTTCATTAAAATCCGCATCTTAGTGAATTTGTGTAGTTGTGTCGATTCGCCAGAGCGAAAATTCAACAGACGTTAGCGTGCGCTAGAATCTATCTCCTTCACTAGCAAAGTTACGCCAGCGCCCGTTAGTAAATCAGTGAAGTCCCGAAATTTTCGCCAGCATTAGTCACTTGGACCTTTAGTAAATTTGCCCCTGAGAGTTGCAAGTGCACATGCAGATCTCAGGCACTGTATGCAGCAGCAATATACTATTTATATCTGGTAACAGCATTTTAAAATACCTTATAGGAGAATATATGCCACTAAACCATAAAACCTCTAGGCAAGGGCATTGTTGTATATATAGTGGGGTATTGTTTGAAAGGCAAGTGGTACAAGAAAGTCTCACAGAAATGATAAAGCACATAGTTTAACAAAGAAGACACTAACACCTTATATGAATTAATCTTTTTCATCATCTGATCTTGATTTAAGTTACTATAGATACATCCTGCCATACTGAAATTGTGTATCAGTATGCATATTTGCCCCCCAGCTTCATTGTTTCCACTGCTATGCCAGTGGTTTCCAGGATTGACAGATTTCTTGGGTTATTCATGCCATTCATTTTGTTTTCTGTAGCTATACTAAATCTCTCATTATTTTACTCAAATTTGTTTATCTCTTATATATTTGTCTCTCACAGGAGGATAAGCAGCTGGTTCATGGGAACATTTCAGCCAAAAAAATCCTTTTGAGCCGTGAGGGGAATAAGGGAAACCCTCCTTTTATCAAACTTAGTGACCGAGGTGTGAGCATCAAAGTCCTGGATAAAGAATGTAAGTCTGGGGGAAGGCTCTTTATTGTGAAGTCTTGTGAGTACATGTAAATGTGTGTGTTCATGTACTGAAATAAGGATTATGGTTTTTAAAGGTTAATTTATGATTGCAGCTATCTTCCCTCTAAATTGTTGCCTTTATTAACGTCACTAATTAAAAAGACACTTCCAAACATGCTTCTTCTGCTTGTGTATAGTTATGGTTATTGTGCCCATCCTACCTATTGATGCTGGGGAACCAGTGCCATTCAACTTAGCCATCCACCTCACCCCTGGCGCATACACACACACAAATGAGCATGCACATATGTGCTACACTGCTTGTGCACGCACCAGACTAGGAGTAGGCGACAGACAAGGTATGTGTCTGGGGCCCTCCCAGCTTTGCACCCTAGGCACGTGCCTCTTCTGCTTACTACTTTTGCTCGTTACGGCCCTGAGGGCACCATACTCACCACCACCTGAAACCTAACTTTCCCAAAATTGGCGCCCTGCAATATTGTCCAAAGCAGTTGAGCAGGGAGATGAAGCAGATCACTTTAGATCCTGATTGGCTTCTCAGGAGCTGGTTCCATAAAAAATGTGCAGCAGCCTGAAGCTCAGTGAAGAGTGGGGGATGAATATTTTTGGACCTCAGGCCCAGAATATGGCATTTCTGTACCATGGAAAAATTCTGTATTTACACAGAAATAACTGTGCAATAGAATAAAGTTTGAAAAACAGATTGCTTGCGCAGGGAGCTGAAGCAACTCAGGATAGGTGGCACAATACATTGACACATCCCGATATTATGTGTAGGTAATAAGCCACAACCCAGTACAACAGAAAGCATTAATCACAAGCACACACTATCCACTGCACATTCCACTTGTGCTGCATCAGACTTTTATCACTCACTCATAACAAATTACAAGATAAGTAGTAAACTTTGTCTGTAGAAATGTAATTTTTCATCTTTCTTTTCCTTACAATATAACTTATGAGGACAGGTTCAGTGATCACTTCAGAGGAATTTCTGTATCTATGCCGCTATACTCATCACTGCTAATCACTTGTGGTTATTATACACCTTGTTTGTCATAGACCTAATGTGTCATAACTAATTAAATGAAACGGATTACAGCACAGGGCGCTTATTTAAATAAATGTGTAGGAGTAAAAGCCCATTATTCTAAAGAACCAAATACAAAGATTCTCACAGACACTGAGGGGCACATTTACTAAGGGTTGAATATCGAGGGTTAATTAACCCTCGATATTCGACCATCGAAGTAAATTCCTTCGACTTCGAATATCGAAGTCGAAGGATTTACCGCATTTAGTTTGATTGAACGATCGAAGGAAAAATAGTTTGATCAAACGATTAAATCCTTCGAATCGAACGATTCGAAGGATTTTAATCCATTGATCGAACGATTTTCCTTCGATCAGAAATTGCTAAGAAAGCTTATGGGGAAGGTCCCCATAGGCTAACATTGGTGCTCGGTAGGTTTTAGTTGGCGAAGTAGTTTTTTTTAAAGAGACAGTACTTCGACTATCGAATAGTCGAATAGTCGAACGATTTTTAGCTCAAAACGTTCGATTCGAAGTTGTAGTCGAAGGTCGAAATAGCCAATTCGATGGTCAAAGTAGCCAAAAAAACTCGAAATTCGCCGTTTTTTTCATTCATTTTTCATTCACTCAAGCTTAGTAAATGTGCCCCTGAATGTGAGATTTAAATGTCCTCTGTTGTATCATATTTTTTAACCTGACACAATATCCTTTTATTGAAGTGCTGGCAGAAAGGATCCCTTGGCTTAGCCCAGAATGTTTCTCTGATCCAAATAACCTGGCCCTGGAGTCTGACCGCTGGAGTTTCGGTGTGACATTGTGGGAGATATTCAATGATGGCTGCGTGCCACTAAGTGCAGAGGATCCATCAACTGTGAGTTCTATGCCATTGCCAAACACTATAGGGCAGTGTTCCCCAACCAGTAGCTCGGGAGCAACATGTTGCTCTCCAACCCCTTGGATGTTGCTCTCAGGGTCCTCAAAGCAGGTGCTTATTTTTGAATTCTAGGCTTGAAAGCAAGTTTTAATTGCATAAAAACTAAGTATTGGGCCAAGCAGAGCCTTTTGTAGACTGCCAGTCCACATAGGGGCTACCAAATAGACAATCTCAGCCCTTATTTGGCACCCCAAGGAACTTTTGCTTGCTTGTGTTGCTCCCCAACTCTTTTTACATTTAAATGTGGCTCACTGGTAAAAAAAAGGTTGGGGACCCCTGCTATAGGGTGTCATTAGCTTCAGCTATATAGTGTCAGTCACCTTCTTTCCATTATTATTATTATTAACATGTATTTTTAGAATGCCAACATATTGCTCAGCACTGATTCCATTCTTCACTTCCTTCATGTAATAACTGGCTGACCTGAATTTGAAATAAAATTCAAGAAATACATTCTCTAGTAGAAATACATTAGTTTTATAGAGGCCAAGTGGTTTGAAATGTTTATATTATATTGTCCCTCCTTTTTCCCCTGATTTTTTAAATTCCTTTCAAGGCAGATCGATAGACTACCTCTTTTTCATGCCACTATTTCTTCTGTCAGTATACCCTATATCTTCCATGTCCCTCTCTAAAGATGCTTCTGTGTTTTGCAGAAATTGCAATTTTATAATGACCAGAAGACTCTGCCATCCCCGCACTGGATAGAGCTGGCCAGCCTGGAGCAGCAGTGCATGTCCTACAATCCCCTCCTCAGGCCTTCATTCCGATCGATCATGCGTGACCTAAACAATATTATTGCATTTGGTGAGTGCAGGGGCTGTGTAACTAAGCATTACACAGTGTTTTGCACAGGTAATATATTCTGAATTATAAACCTATTTTCTCTATTCTCTTTTCATTTTCTTTTCAGATTATGAATTACTAGTAGATTCCAAAGGACAACAGGCAAAGGGAGGTCGAAGGGAATGTGATCGTAGCTGGGAGTTACAGGACCCTACTGTGTATGAAGAAAGGCACCTCAAGTATATATCAGTGTTGGGCAAGGTAATGGTCACTGAACTGTGCCTCTTTCTGGTTCTCTCTATCACACATTTATAATTTACTAATATAAAAACGACAGTGGAACAGTAATGCCAAATAGCAATCAACTCTAATGTTTTTGGTATAGAAGAATATTGAAAAAAGTTTGAATTGTGGCAATGGGTTACTGCTTTGAAGAAAATGTGCACCATGCTAGTAAATGACACCCATTGAGATCCAACATGTGGCTCTCAAGCTGCTGTAGAATGCAGAGAAAAGCAATAGATAAGCCAGTATAACTAGTTCCTTCATTATTATTGGATATTGTCTTCAAGCAATACCTTCTCTTGTGTGTCTCCCTCTGTTCTACAACTTGGTTAGGGAGGGCCTAATGTAATGTCGTTTCCAAAGTTTGCAACAGATCTTGTACCCCTAGCAACAAACAAGAAAGTAACATTTATCACATTTATGTTTGAAAACAAACATTTTATTGGGTGCTATGGGCTTTTTGACTTAGTACAGACTTGGTGGATTTTATAACATTACCCGTTTTTTTCAGTTTTTTCAGTTATTTTGTAATGTAATAAACTTTCTACTTCCATATAGGGAAATTTTGGCAGTGTGGAACTGTGCCGTTATGACCCTCTAGGAGATAACACAGGAGAGTTAGTAGCAGTCAAGAAGTTACAGCACCATACAGCTGAGCATGTCCGTGACTTCCAGCGAGAAAGTCTGATACTGCGCTCACTTTACAATGACTTCATAGTAAAATACAAGGGGATCTGCTACAGCGCAGGTAAGACTCACTATATTGTTGCTAGAAATGATCACCACACCAGATTCCTTTATATTGTGTGATCACTCCACAGGTCACACACTATTGAATTCCTGGCCAGCACTCCAAACGAACATGAAAAAGGGTCAATGCTTTATTTTGATCAAAAATGTGGGAGCTGTTACAAATTGAATTATCTTTATTTATTGGGCAATTTTGGCGACTCTGTGTCATTATAAAATATTTTGATTTTGTTATTCCATCATGCGAGGTTTGATTTTTTGTTGATCTGGTTATTTAATAATACTTTATGGGTTTATTAGCTCATTACCCTTAGATAATATAATTATCTTGCTCATCTTTATATAATTATTATATACTTTGGAATTGTAAGTTGCATAACATACAGGGGCGGAACTACCGGGGGAGCAGGGGGTGTGAGCGGGCCAGGGCCCGCACCCCCTCAGGGCCCCCCGGCAGTCTGCCCGCCGCATGTTCGGCGGCCAGTTCCGGGGTTACGGAGGGGGGTGGGGGCCCGGCTGCGCGTCCTGCGCCAGGGCCCGCCCCCCTCTAGTTCCGTTTTTGATAACATAGGCATATATGTCATCTTAGGGTCAGTCCACACAAGCAGATTCGGGGAGATTTAGTAACGTGGTGACTAATCGCCTTTTCTTCTGGGTGATAATCTCCCCGAACTGCCTTTGCGTATCTTCCCGTCCACTATAATGAAAAGTCGCCTGTGCTAAAGCACATGTGGCGCTTTGTTTTCCGAAGTCAGACGAAATAGCCTCACGAGTGCTTTAGCGTAGGCAACTTTTCATTATAGTGGACGGCAAGATACGCAAAGGCAGTTTGGTGAGATTGTTGCCCAGAAGAAGAGCCGATTAGTAGCCAGGCGACTAAATCTCCCCAAATCTGCTCGTGTGGACTGACCCTTATCGTGTTTAACATAATCTGTTGGATTCTAAACCTTTTATGCTTTGAAAAACCCAATAAAAATGATGGAAAGAAAAAAAGGGTCACTGTAGACCAGAAACTTTGCTTTACTGGTCTGTGCCAAATTCATGAATAAAGGCATTTTAAAGGGGTTAATAACTTTTAGTGTGATGCAGAGAGTGATATTCCAAGACAGTTTGCAATTGGTTTTCATTTTTTATTATTTGTGTTGTTTAGCTTTTTATTTTATTCAGCAGCTTTCCAATTTGCATTTTAAACAATCTGTTTGCTAGGGTCCAAATTACCCTAGCAACCTTGCATTTATTGGAGCAAGAGACTAGGATATGAATAGGAGAGGGCTGGACTAGAGAGATGAGTAATAAAAAGTAGCAATAACAATAAATGTGTAGCCTTACAGAGAACTGGTTTTTAGATGGGTCAGTTACCCCCCATTTGAAAGCTGGAAAAAGTCGCAAGAAAAAGGCAAATAATTATAAATCTATAACCAATAATAATGACGACCAATTGAAACGTTGCTTAGAAATGGACATTCTATACCATACTAAAAGTTATCTTAAAGGTGAACCATCCCTTTAACTGTTTGATGTGTTTGTTTGGAGCTCTGTCTAGAAATCCAATATTCAACGAGGAACAGGCAAGAGCAAGCGTTACTAGCAATGTTCCCTCTGCACACATGTCCAAGAAGGATTTATAGGGAACATTGGTTACTGGGTATATAGCTCCTATCATACATTGATCAGTCCATCTACATTTCAAGATTTATAATTTATTTTAGGCTCAGACTGACTTTAGGGGGGTTATTTACTAAAATCCAAATTTATCTGATATTTTATTAAAAAACCACGACCAAACTTCCATGCCCAATTTTAGCTTATTTATTAATAATAAAAAACTCAATTTAATGGGATCATGAAAAAACTCGATAAAATATAGCGAAAATTCTGATTGTACAAAGTTTTTTGGGCTTTTTTCCCAAATTACTTGATTTTTTCAAGTTTTTGCCCGAAAGTCAGGCTAAACCCAGCGCAAACCACAATAACTTCCAATTGGGATAGTTGCCTCTGCCATTGACTTCGACAGGTCTGAGGTGGCAGATTTTCGGATTCTGGCTTTTTGCCACATTGGGGTATAATAAATATCGAAAAATTTTAGTTTTATTTTTTTCCATGAAAAATTCGAGTTTTTAGCAAAAAAAAAAGCTTGATCAGAAAAATTCAACATTAATTAAATAACCCCTTAGATGTTTTCTTTTAAAGGACGCCGTAGTTTCCAGTTGATAATGGAGTACCTTCCAAATGGCAGTTTACGGGAGTATCTGCCAAAGAACCAGAATGCACTTGGAACCTGCCATCTCCTGCTTTATGCCTACCAGATCTGTAAGGTGGGTCTTCATACCATCCAGCATGCTCTGTTGTTGCATGCCATCAATCTCCTGGATATTCAATAAAATGAAAGCTAATATTTAACGTGGTATTATGAAAGTATATAAGTAAAACTTTTTAATGAACTGGAGGACAGGGTGCACAAAGTGCAGAACTTTGCACCATAGCAAGTCAGATGACCTGAAATAATAATGTTGGAAACCACTGGTATTGTATATATAATGGGGGTCATTTACTGCTAAAAGCAGGGCCTTTTACATTATGGCAGGGCAGAAACAGAATATTGTGTACTGGATATTTGCAATTTGTGATTGGCTTAAGGGGAAGTAAAAAGTATGCTAGGAAAACTAAGCATGGGTAGAACTTCCTTGTTTTTCGTGTGCCACCTCATGTAAGTATATCCAAAGAAATTGTGTGTTTTATATGATTGTACATAGTTAGGTATCAGTATACATTTAAGATTGGTGTGTATTTTCCAGTCTTCATCCAGTCT
Source organism: Xenopus laevis (assembly GCF_017654675.1). Classification (NCBI taxonomy): domain Eukaryota; kingdom Metazoa; phylum Chordata; class Amphibia; order Anura; family Pipidae; genus Xenopus; species Xenopus laevis. The sequence goes on along the minus strand of NC_054371.1, from coordinate 121,148,397 downwards.
TCATCCTTTTCTAATGTGCCATCAACCCATCTGTCATATCATAGGCCTCAAACACAAATGTTATTGTTCCATTGTTCTATACTATTTTTATGTAAATTATCTTTAAACCTGCTTCAGGGGATGCTGTATTTGGGTACCCAGCGATATGTGCACAGGGATTTGGCCAGTCGCAATGTCCTAGTGGAGAGCAGGGAACACGTGAAGATTGGAGACTTTGGTTTGACCAAGATCTTGCCACAGGACAAAGAGTACTATGTCGTTCGAGAAAAAGGAGAAAGTCCAATTTTCTGGTGAGTGGGAAACAGATGCTTGATAAATGCCTATTGTTTTTGTGTTTACATATTATCTCAGTTTGCCTATTGCTCTGTCTATATTATCAAACTAGTCGCAAAGTATATAAAATCTAGAGGATGAACAATTTACCATGATTGTACAATACATCTAAACACTGTGCAATGTATAGTGACCAAAATGACTTAAGCATTATGAACAGGGCAAAAATTTGTGCAATGCTGGTCACTCACAAAGTAGAAAGGGATGCAGCCCGCAAACCTGAATGACTTCTTGGTGCAGGGTACAGGTATGGGATGCATTAACATAGAAAAGAGAGGGGACAGCTCCCTGGTCTCCTGTTGTGTGTATGTATGTATATTTTTATTTGTATAGCACTCATTGAAGGCAAAGCACTATACAGCAAAACAATAAATTAGTAGTAACAAACCAGGGTTCACTACATCAATAAGTAACAATAAGTTAGAAATACAATCCACATAAATATAATTACAATACAGATTAAGTGCTCAGTGTCAAGGACACAAAAGGATTGAGGACCCTACGCCATGGGGCTTACAGTCTAAATGGGAGGGTAACATACAGACACAATTCGGAGGGGTATTAAAGCGTTGTTTCTTTAGTTATCTAGTATCTGTGGTTATACTTTCAAAAACAGGTTTTTAGTTACAAAGTTATGATCATAAGATTGTCAAGCCATCATACCTTGTCAAGGTAAACCACATAGAATTATTTGCTTAAAATGCAAATTATGGGAGATCACCTGCAATTTACACCAATATGTTAAATATCTGTATGTTAAATAACTTAGTTTGGCGTTTTTTACTATATTAGTCTAATATATATGTCAAGCAGGCAGTTTAGTGAATTGGGCAACTGTTATGTCATTGATAGTAGTGTCAGACTATGCTTTGGCCTATTGATTAACGGGTACCAATAACTCACAATTATCCTCATTCCAGGCATGCCCCTGAATCTCTCTCTGACAGTATTTACTCACGGGAATCAGATGTCTGGAGCTTTGGAGTTCTTCTGTATGAGCTTTTCACTTACAGCCAAAGGAGTTGTAGTCCTCCCACTGTGAGTACCTTCTCTAGCATTGCTATCGTGTTTTTCAATAAACACTAATTTTGCTCTCTGCATTCATTTCAAACTCTGTGGCCCTGTTGCCTGTGCTATTGCACTTTTATTTGTAAGTTTATTGGTATTGCTGTCTGCGTTCATTTCCATTTCCTCTGCTATCTGTTTTATAAATCTGTGTTTTACAACCCCCATGAACTCATCTATAAACAAACTTTATCTCAGTGTTAATCTTCACTTTTGCTCCTGCTCTGGTCCTGTGCCACAGCTTGGTGAAAAATTTGTTGGTTAACCAATTCAAATCCATTGCGATTCCCCAGACCTGTGTGAAGCAGTCCCGAGCTCTAAGATCAAGGGTACTCTAACATTCCCTCTGCTTTTCTCCGCCCTATGGATATTAATGAAAGGAAGAGAAGCGGAACTACTGAAATTAGCAGCTTCCTATTTCTGCATTCAAAAGAACAATTTCCAACTGTGTGCGTCTACACAGGGCCAAGAGGACATCCATCTGCAATACACGAAAGCAGGCAATTTGAAGGCAATCTCCGGTCTGCTTGGCTCTGTGTAGCCTCAAACAGGTGGAAACTGTTCTTTTAAATGAAAAACAGGAAGTGCTGATATTTATCAGGTGGAAAGACCACCTAAAAACCAAGGCTGGTTTAAGGCCTGTGTTGGGCCGGAGGCCAAAAATTTGTAGGCCCCTCACTTTTAACTGACCCATCTCCAATGACATTTTTTCCCTAACAACTGCAGATAAACAAGCTAGCAATTGAGGCTGTGGTTCCAGCTAAGAGACTAGTATGTGGGGTAGGAGCCCAAGGCGATCATATACCAGTTTGGTACATTAGCAGGTTGGTTGAGGCTAGAGAGAAACTACAGTACGTTGACACTCAGATGTGCACAAGTAAGTGCCATACGTATTCTGTTTTAAGGCCATTTGACATTGATTTTTGAATCTAGTACTGCAAGTTAGTTTACTGAAGTCTTTATCATTCCTTCCATTAAAACAAAGAATAAGTTATATACTCCTCCTCATAACATTCAAAGCTATCATTTCTCTGCACCTCACTACATCTCTTGTGTATCCATATCTTCCTGGCCAACTCCTCCACTCCTCTCAAAGCAACTGCTTGTTCACACCACCACTTCTACTCCTTAAACCTTTTTGTCTTGCTTCTCCTCACATTTGTAATGCCATTCCTGCATTCCTCCAAAGAGAAATAAACTCAAAGACTACCTCTTATAGCTCTCGCATAACATTTGACCCTGTTCTGGCACTTATGATGAAATGTTAACCACTGTAATCTATAGCACTTTCTTCTTTTTTCTATTTGTTCTGTAAGTTATCCACCGACATAGTTTGTAAACTCTGTGTGGCCGCCCCGGGATCCTTTTGTTTTTGTAACGCTAATGGGGGGACATAATATGTTTCATCAACAAAAAAAACCTGCACAAAAAGACGCTTGCGAACATTAGCGACCATGTTTGTGCCCTTTTTACAGACCTCAATGACTTCATCACAAAGTTTGCAACCAATGTCTTTTGTGAGCAGGCACAACAACATTTGCAAATAGAAAGCTTTTTTTGCAAAAGGAATTTAAAGGAAAACTATACCCCCAAACAATGTAGGTCTCTATAGAAAGATATTGCATAAAACAGCTCATATGTAAAATCCTGCTTCATGTAAATAAACCATTTTCATAATAATATACTTTTCTAGTAGTATGTGCCATTGGGTAATAAAATTGCCATTTTAAAAAATAAGGGCCGCCCCCTGGGATCGTAGGATTCACTGTACTCACAAAGATACCAACAAACCATACATGTTAGGTCACATGAGCCAATTAACAGACAGAGTTGTGTCTTTTGCTTCCTCACTTCTTCCTGTTACAGTTAGAGTTGTAGTATTTCTGGTCAGGTGATCTCTGAGGCAGCACAGATAGAGTCACGAAATGGTGGTTCAAGGCAAGAGATGTAAAAGGGCAATATTTATGTAAATATATATTCCAGTTTTGTAAGATTCTTTAATATGCCACTTAATATGATATTAACTATCTGTTGCTTAAGTGTTCATTTTCGGGGTATAGTTTTCCTTTAACAAAACTCCAGAGCAAGTGTTAACGCTAAACCTTTGCTTAGTGATAATGCACAATAGAATATTCACCAGCAAATTAATTTACATTGCGAGCAGCATTAAACATTCGCAAAACTGACATTTTAAATAAAGCTTGCGATTTTTATTACATTCCCCCTTCAGTACTTAATCTTTAATATTAGTGTACTTTGTATTTATTTGTATTTCTTATTGTACTGACCCCTTTTTGTTCTATTAATTTACTGTACTGCTGTACAGCGCTGCATTCAGTAGTAGCACTTATATAAAAATATACATACATACTAATTCCTGGTGACCTTCTAAATGTCACTAAACCATTCATTCTGAGTAACCACTAACCAGAATGCACCTCAAACAAAACAATACCCATTATTTAACAATTTCATTTGAGAAGCATATTCATCCCAAACCATGTAGGTTGAAGAAAATGCGTATACCGTCTCTTCATTATGCTTTCTGCAGGAGTATCTGCGTATGATGGGGCCTCACAATTCTCAGCAAACGGTGTGTAGCTTGGTAGAGTTCTTACGAGCAGGAAAACGACTTTGCACACCTGCCTCTTGTCCTACTGAGGTAAGGTTCTCTTGGAACCAATTCACTCTCATATTTTGCACATTACATCCTCATGTTATCATTGAATCTTATGTTTTTTGTTTATTCAACTATTTGCTGTCTCTCTTAATACATATAAAATTGTTTTGGTTAGACAGAATAAGTGATTAGGACAATTTTTGGTTTATATATATTACCTATGGTGGAGTTTTTAGTGATTGTTTTAGTGCTGCGACAAATTGGGCAATCCCCACAAAAGTATAGAAACATCTGTTATATAGCATCTACGATTGATATACAGGTATGTTAGCTCCATGTAACTATTTCCTGTCCAGTTCATTTCTCTTAATAATATTATACTGCTTTATTTGGTGATTTTTGTATGCTTCCTCTAGGTGTATAAATTAATGCTTTCGTGTTGGTCTTCACTTCCCTCTGAGCGTCCATCATTTAAAGACTTGGGGGTGCAGGTCGAGCAGTTGCAAGAGTCACTTGCCAGTAGGAGCACATCATGAAGTGGAGGCGCCAAGACTTTAACTGCTAAATCCTCTTGCCCCTTTTTAAATTGTCTATTTGTTATTTGACACTTTTTATATTGTTTGTTATTTGTCAGTCATGAAACACCTATAATAATGACTGCATATGTATGTTGTTAAAAATGACCTTCTTAAATAAATGTGTGTGCCATAGACAGCACATTTCCTATTTAGGGGAATGTAAGTGGTTGTCAGCAGACACGTGTTTTTGGCTGCTGAGGTTCTCCCTGAGTGAGAGATATATATTATATGATATATAAAACACCTGTACAGTAAGTTCTACACCTCATTCTTGCCAAATACAAGCTGTACTAAATTTAGGGGCAGATATAACATCTCTCTTTGACTTTTGAAGTGATTATGATGGCCATAAGTCCTTTTCAAAATCATTCACCTATGAACTTGTGTTGTGTTCATATTAAAGGGGTGTTCATCTTTAATTTAACTTTTAGTATGTTATAGGGTGGCCAATTCTGAGCAACTATTCAATTGGTCTTTATTATTTTATAGTTTTTATTTATTATTTGCCTTTTTTTTCTGATTATTTCCAACTTTTATATGGGGTTCACTGACCCCATCGAAAACAAATGCTCGGTAAGGCTACAAATGTATTGTTATTGTTACTTTTTATTACACATCTTTCTAGTTGTGCCTCTCCTATTCAAATTCTCTTATTCAAATTGTTGGACCCTAGCAACAAATTGCTGAAATTGCAGACTGGAGAGCTGCTAGATAAAAGATAGAGGAACTTTTCTTATGCATATGTTACCCTCCCACTTTTTTTACATTTGAATGTGGCTCACGGTAAAAAAAGGTTGTTGACCTCTGGCATATTGTATTGGTGGCCTGTAAGAATCTGACTGTGCCAAGATTTTAGGAAATAGTTCTAATTTATTAACAGGATTTGCATTTTATTTGCAGGGTTTGTCTTTTAAATGCCTTTAAACGTGGGGTAGGGTGTCCAATTAATAATGCTCAAACAGATTCAGTATTTTTCTGTTTGGTATAAATAGTGTTGGGGCTACAAAACAGTTGATAATAAAAGATAAGGTACAGGTATGGGACCTGTTATACAGAATGCTCAGGACCTGGAATTTTCTAGATAAGGAGTCTTTCCATAATTTGGATCTCCATACTTTGTCTGCTAAAAAATAAATAACATTAAATAACTCCAATAGTATTGTTTTGCCTTCGTTAAGGATTCATTATAACTTATATATTGTGATCAAGTACAAGATACTGTTCTATTATTATTATAGACAAAAAGGAAATGGTTTTGAATTATTTGTTTAAAATTGAGTTTTTGGGAAATGGCCTTCCTATATTTTGAAACTTTCTTGATAACAGATTGTATGCCGGTATTATATTTCGATGTGTTTGAAGATGAAGCCTTCAAAGGCATTCCCTGTATACTTTCATTGAGCATCATCATCTAGTGGTCATACAGACACTGTTCTATTTGATTCCTATGAAGAGGAATGTTTCACTGAAGGCTAGAAATAAAGCAGCTCACACTCTCATGTTAAATGCAATGATGCAAAGATATGTGTGTCCATAATAAGCTAGGAACTCAAAAAGGGAAAATAAATGATGGGATAGATGCAAAAAGAATTTGCTTCAAGAAAATTATGTAAAACCAAGCCAAGGCATGAAACAAACTGTTAAGGGACAATGCAAATTAAACTAGATTATTGGATGGGAAGAAATAAATCCTCTTAGAGTTGCGTTAAAGAAACAAGACAAGAAGAAAACTCTTGAATGAATCCCAATGCATGGCTCTCTAACTGAAATAGTTTTCTGCCTATCCCCCTTCTAAAATGCTTCTACTGCAGCTCAAAAATACTTCATATAGGTATAGGATCTATAATGTAGAATGCTTGCGACCTGGGGTTTTCCAGATAACTTCCTTTCTGTAGTTTGGATCACCTCTTAAGTCCGCTAATAATAATTTAAACATTAAATAAATCCAATAAGATTTATTGCCTCCAATATTGATTCATGTAGCTTTGTTACCATGAAGTACAAGTTACTGTTTTATTATTACAGAGAAAAAGAAAAATCATTTTTAAAAATTAGAATTATTTCCTTAAAATAGACTCCATGGGAGATGGCCTTTCCAAAATTCAAAGCTATCTTGAAATCATGTTTCCGGATAACGGATCCAAAATACCTGCCCAGGGCAATGAGGTTTAAGATGAAAACAGGAAGTCTGATACAGAAGCCCATGTGTACACAATAGAAGTAAAGAAATGCTGTGTTTCTTTTGACAGGGGACTCAGAGCAGCATTACTTTGGGGGTTTACTGGTATATTTAGATGGACCTTTCTGATAAGGCTTACTTAGTTTTAACCTTTCCTTCTCCTTTAAGAGTTTTGTAAAGCTACTGTATTATCTTACCAACTAACTCAGGACAGGAAATGTGCAGGTCAGATGTGGCCTACTAATAGAGTTCTACGGTCCTTGTTCAGCAGCATGACCCGACAGACCTCTTGTAACAATAACAGAGTCACCAAACATATTTATGAAATAATTGACCCAATAAACTGAAGAAAACAGAAGTGGCCTACATTTGTTGTGACTTCCTCATTTACTTTAAACTTTAGAAACTGATATCATGCAAAGCATGCACAAAAATACATCATTATACAAAGCTGAAGTATGTGTGTGGCTCTTCTGCTAGGGATGTAACTAAGAAACATTGCTTTTCTGATATTCCAGTGAATGATAGGGCTGTAATATGAATGAGATTGCTATGTGCATTATTACAAGGACCATCAAGCACTGCATAACTGAATGTTAGGACTGAACATCTAGAATGCTTCGTAGTCATTATGCCAGAATGGAATGGGGTAACAGGAGAATCAGAGTTGCTATTTTGAGAGTAAAAAAGCTGTTGGAAGTGATACAGAGATAGTTGGTGCCACTGGGTAGAGTGTTATAGCTTCTGCTAGCAAAACTTCATGAGTTCAGTCTTGGTGCAGCCTTTCTGACAACAAGACCCTCCTGGCCCCGCACTCCTCCTCATCCTTAGGCTGGTGCTCCGTGGTTCTTGACCTACTAATGAATCATATAAGGGCCCCTGCAACTGTTCCATGGTGTCATCTTGCTGCTGCTGTCCAGGAGAGGGGACATTTTGAGCCCCATGCTCTTCATTGTACAATGAGTTCAAGCTTTCTGGGTTGTCTAGGAAATCTTGGTTGAGCCAGCCAATGAAGTCTCCTACAAAACAAATATCGAGATGTTTTAGAGGACAGCTTGATTTGGTAGGCTGATCAAAACAGCCTTAGTCTTATACATCAGGGGGGAAACCTTTATTGTACATAATGTGCAGAGACGGTATCACATGCCCTAATTGAAATGTTTAAGTGATACAAGTCTGAAAAAAAATTGTCTACAACAGCCTCCACTAATAAATAACTATTGCAGTTTCTAACATTGCCAACAAATGGCCATGTTCTTGCACAGTTTTTCCAAAGACATAACAGAATCCATATTCTGTTTTTGCTCACACAGATGAGCACATTCGTCCATAAAATGTACCCTCTTAAAGTATGAATTATCTTAATGGATTTCTCCTTATGGTCAAAGCCATTCTATTAGGGAACATAAGCACTCAAGCTGATTCTCTTTTGTTCTACTTGTCTGTACCCACTAGTTTTCAGATTTGCATTTTAGCACAGTCATATATTTTATCAAACCCAATGTGCTGTATTTTATGTATTTGACAAGCATTCAAAATTCAAGTTTTGGTTCTTATTGATACCATTTATTTCCAATAATGATTTTTATTACATTTCCCCTAAGCTATCTTGTCTGATTATGACTTCAAATTAACTTTTAGTATAATATAGTGATATTCTTAAACAATTAACAGTTGGTTTGTAGTTTTTGAGTTATTTAGCTTTTTATCCAGCAGCTCTCCAGTTTGCAATTTCAGCAATCTGGTTGCTAGGGTCCAAATTACCCTAGCAACCATGCATTGATTTGAATAAGAGACTGGAATATAAATAGGAGAGGGTCTGAATAGAAAGATGAGAAATAAAATATAGAAGTAACAGTTAATTTGTAGCCTTAGAGATCATTTATTTTAGAGAGGGTCGTGACCCCATTTGAAAGCTGGAAAGAGTCAGAAAAATAAGGAAAATAATTCAAAAACTATAGAAAAGAATAAATTGAGGAAAATTGAAAAGTTGCTTAGAACTGACCATTCTATAACACACTAAGGGGCACATTTATCAAGGGTCGAATATCGAGGGTTAATAAACCCTCGAATTCGACCCTAGAATTTAAATCCTTTGAATTTGAATATCGAATTCGAAGGATTTAGCACAAAAAAATGTCAATTTCAATTTTAAGCTATTGATCGAAGGATTTTTCTTCGATCAAAAAAAGGTTAGAAAAGTGCTGGGGAAGGTCCCCATAGGCTAACATTGTACTTCGGTAGGTTTAAACTGCCGAAGTATGTAGTCAAAGTATTTTTTAAAGAGACAGTACTTCGACCTTCGAATGGTCGAATAGTGGAACAATTGTTTGTTTGAATCGGGTCGTAGTAGCCTATTCGATGGTCGAAGCACCCAAAAAAATACTTCGAAATTCGATGTTTTTTTCATTCGAATCCTAGTAAATGTGCCCCTAAAAGGTGAATATCCCTTTAAAACTCCAAAAAGAAACAAAATCTACTTTCAGACAACCTAAAATCTAATCAAAACAAAGAAAAAACAAATTAGCCTGGATGTTACACGTACTGTAGATATTTAAAGAATTCCATGTAATAATCATAGACAAAGACAATAAAACACAAAGTCATTCACCCATTAATAATGTTGGTATACAGGCATTCAGACAGACAAAAAGCCAAAATAATAAGGCACGCACCAGTTTGACCAAGTATTGCATCTGGGAACAACAGGAATTTAAAAATACAAACTGTATATTTTGGCTTTGTCTGTGACGTGCTGGTAACTGAGAAAAGTATTTCAGTCATCTGAGGTGTGGGAGGTAGCAGCACAATTTATTGGATTGTGGCTCGAACTGTTTTATGATACATTATTTTCGGGGAGCCTTTTTTTTGCTCAGTTTATTTATATTATTCCATTTATTTACAAAAATAGTAAAGAGGTTTCCAGATTTTATTAAAAATCATTTTTTTACTGCCTTCTCCCTCGCTGCTATTTTTGGTCTCACAACCTATGGGTTGCAATTATTTCTGGCAATATACTGTGGGTTGTGACAACTGTAAACCTTTGTTAGTAAAAAGGGCAGGAAAAATAGGACAGAAATGGCTCCTGTTAGGTGACTAGGAGTGGTTCACTTTCAAGTTAACTTTTAGTATGTTACAGAATGGCCAAGTTTAAGCAACTTTTGAATTGTTCTTCATTATTTATCTTCTTATTCTGACTCTGTCCAGCTTCAAATGGGGGTCACTGACCCTATCTAAAAACAAATGCTGTGTAAGGCTACAGTATTGTTATTGCTAAATTGTATTACTCATCTTTCTATTCAGGCCCCCTCCTATTCATATTTCAGTATTTTATTTAAATCAGTGCATGGTTGTTAGGGTAATAAGGACCCTAGCACCAGATTGCTGAAACTGCAAACTGGAGAGCTGCCGAATAAAAAGCTAAATAATTCAAAATGCACAAATAATAAAAAATGAAAACCAAATTGTCTCAGAATATCACTCTTTATATCATACTAAAAGTTAACTCAAAGGTGTACAACCCCATTAACCCTACATTTGTCAATACAGTAATAGTTGCAGTTACTACTTCTATAGTATTTAATGGGTTTTTGGAAACAAAACGAATCCTGACTGCAACCCAAACATAATAAATACAATACAAGTCATGTGTTAAAGTTAGTCCTATTTATAAACAGTCGATTTTTCTCCTTAACATAGCCAAGGCATAATAAAGTCTGACCTCATATTAAATACATTTTTATATGAAAAAATACAGGTGAATACCATGAACATTTGAAATGATTCAGCTGAATTATCATTGGCATTTCCTGATTAGCATTAATACATTTTACATTTGGCTAAGAATATAACACAAATACAAGCTCACACCCCTGTGTTTCTGGCAGGCAAACTCGTAAATAGGGCTTAGGAGAAAATAATATGCAGTAGAATTGCTGGGCACTCTGTGCACGTACCTGTTGTTCCTGCCTAGTTAGAATTATTATTTTATTGAGACTTTTATTCATCTGACTAGATGCCTAATGAAAACGTCAACACTTCCCAAGTGAATAATACCCAGGGTGGGGAGTTAATTTGTCTATAAACCAACAACGTGCAATTAACAATTAATTGGAATTATTAATATGTCAGAGTGTGATATACAAGTGGTGATCTTTTATGAGGGCATATTTTACAGGATGTCCGTGGCTGTGTATTATAGATATGTTGCACAGGTTATCCATAGTTATTGTGTATTATCAGTTGTCTTTCATGCCTCTAAAAGAGAATTAAACTGTAAAAATAAATATGTCTAGAAAAAGCTAGAAGTAAGTGGGGATGGGCGAATTTTTTTGGCCTTGTTTCGCTGCAGAAATGACACCCATAGACTTGTATGGCATATTGCGACAAAAAATTTTTTGCCGTGTGACAAAAAATTTTAGACTTTAATGGGCGTCAGCAACATTAAGGTGGCGGCGAGTTTTTGGCGGGTCAAATTCGCTCATCCCTAGACAGGAACACAGATTATGTGCTGTAAATCAGCAGATAAGAAAATGAGGAACTACAGGAGGCATCTTCTGAGATCACAGATTGTCTTTGCCAAACATACTGTCCTATTTGTTTGTTAAAGCGGTAGTTTACTTTTAATCGACATTTAGTATGAGATAGACCAATCACAATTGGTCTTCTTTTTTATTTTTTGTCTTTTTCCTTTGTTTAGCTATTTTTTCGGCAGCTTTCCCGTTTTGTAATCCAGCAGCCATCTTGTTGCTGGGTTTGTATGTACCCTAGCAACCAGGCAGTTATTTAAATGAGAAACTGGAAGATGAAGAGAAGAGTCACTAAATAGAAATGGGGTTAGTGACCCCAATTTCAAAGCTGCAAAGAGACAGAAGAAGAAGGCAAATAATTAAAAAAATATAACTATTAAATAATAAAGACCAATTGCAAAGTTTGTAAACTAAAAAAAAAAAAACCCTGAAAATTTAATATCAGCTTCATTTGCAGCAGGGAAGTAATTTGTTGTTGCTCTCTTGCATAAGCTGGTGATAATGGCTGCATATAGATCCATATAAGTTCAATTTGGCTGCTTGGTGTTGAGGGAGGCAACAGGCGGATTTCCTCACCTTCCTCAACTAATTAAAGAATAAACTATTTATCATCCACCCACTTTAATATAAAACTGTATGTGCATTAAAGTAAGTTTTTTACAGTGTGAGGTTAATTGGGATCTTAGAATGTTAGAATGAAATTTTAGAATGGTGTAGATTGAAATATAGCATTTGGTCTTCATTTTTAATTGTTGTTGCTTGCATGGATTACTGGCTTTTTTTATTCAGCCTTTTTCAATGTGTGCCTATTTGTTAAAATTTAAGCCTCACAATCAATTTTCTTTTTAGTTGACTAGCAACCAGTGATAGGGTTGATTGTGAGGTGTGACTCATTGATTCTTTTTTTTTTTATCTTTGTGTCCATCCACTAATTTGTTTATTCTTCCTTCTGATATTCAAGCAAATGCCTTGCTGTAAGCCTGGCAACCAGATAGAAGTTCAAATGCTAAACTAGAGGGCCATAAAACACCACTAAAAATAGAAAGTAAATGCAATTTGGTTTAGAATGTCATTGTCTTGCTGCATCATATGAAGCATGGGCATCCCTTTAAGCATTAAGCATGCTTTAAAGGAGAAATAAAACATAAAAACAAACATGAAATACCATATATTATATATTTAGCTTAATACACCAGCCTAAAAGCTTAGCACCATCAGTAATAATTTAGGCCTTCTCAGTGTGTGTCAGTGACATGCACATGCTCAGTGTGCTTTAAGGCTACTGTTTAGAAGGTCAGCTTAGCTGTTGTCCCAAATCATCACGCAAAAACAAGTTTTGCCTCTTACAGATGCTGATGTTACAGGCCTGAGTATAAAAGAATGATTTTGGAGGTGCCATGTAATGAGTCTGAATCTTATAATTGTGTCACAAATGTAATAATCTATATATACAGTATATTGGGTGCTGGTCCCTAAGCTTAGTAACTGAAAACATCACAGAGCATGTGCAGTGAATAGGCAGAAAAGAAGATGGGGAGTTGATGGGAACATATTTGAATTCACAGATCTTCTCTGCTAAAGGGCTGTGGTTGTCTTGGGCTGGTACAAAACCACAAACCATAATCAATAGCATAACTACCTACTTCTTTCTTAAGCTTCAGTTTTCTTTAAACAGTCTCATGCAGTCACATTCAACACAATCTCACTTACTGTAGGGATTAACTCTCTCCTGTCCTGGTTCTGGTGAGTATCTCTTCCATCTTGAACCTCCGCAGGACATCACCACAGTCCGGATGAATTCTCGTCCGCACAGTTTAATTCCCAACTCATTGCTTGCTGAACACAAGCACCAATGGGGCATGAGCAAAGTAATTAGCAGAGCTAAGTGGTGGAGGTGGAGAACCATTGCTTTGTTTATTCTTTGCTTAGGTGAGTGGCTGAGCCTCTAGTTCTGCTCTTCTGAAGAAGGGCCTTTTTATATGCGTAAAGTAACATTCTCATCCCAAGGACCAAGTGTTGGCCAGGGCTCTGAGTGATAACCTTGTAAGGAACAAACAGTTTCTTCAGTGTTAGCCTTGGGGGGGGGGGACAGCTGCAGGGATGGGATTGGGTAGCACAACATTCATTTCTAGTTTTCAGTTTTAGTATCATATTTTTAGTGGATGTCTTCTGAGGACGCCATATTAAGCTTAATTAATGATTTACCTAAGGACTTCCAGAAAACTTTTTTCCAGAAAGACTTTTCAAAAACCCAACTTCCATTGTAGTAGGGAGTGGCATTGGCAAGTGTTAACTGAAACTTACAGGAATATGGCTTTCAGAGCAGCTGATATTACCAGGCTGGTAGAGGAAGCAGGCTGAGCAGCAGTACCATATGTTAAACAAAAAATGGCTTGTGTTTTATGATCAAACAAAAAGCAGGGCATGGGGTAGCACAGACAAAATTGTGATGGTCCATCAATTAAGAAGAATCCAACTTTTTTTAAGGGGAAGTTTAGTGAAGGTCATAGCATATAGCAGGTCTAATAATTCATAGCATCCAATTGGATATACAGTATGCTTTCAAACTTGAGCAGTAGATACTACTTAATGCCACCAAAACATATGAGCAGGAGCAATCTCTACCATAATTGTGACCAAATCACACCTTCAGGTGGAATAAACATTGATGTGCATGATATGGTGTTAGCATTATAACATGACACATTTTCTCCAGTAGCAGAAGGTAACATGCTAACATTATTGGTCTGTTTGAGAGCAAATGTCTTTTTGGTTATTGTGTGTTGCTAAACCTGTTATATGGCACTGATCACCCCTCAAACTGTTCAATACAGGGTCGGATCACTCCACACACTGTCCACTACAAGGTCTGGTACCACCTAGCACAACTTTAACCATCCCATTATCAGTACAGCGCAGCATGTATGCCTTCTCTTTCTATTCACACACTGAAGTCTGATGCCTCTTCTGACATCACAATAGTAATACTAATGTTAACAGCTGGCAAACGTGTCATTCTTGAGCATCTTTACTTGAGCCCCTTTGAAGTGGCCAGCAAATGTTACCCTGAAATTGATTGCAATTGTAGAGGCTAGGCTGGAAATGAATCCATGCATCCCACATTTAAATTTCACTGGTAGAGGCATATTTACTAAAGGTTGAAAGTGAAAATATGGAGTAGTTTCACCAAAAATGAAGATTCCCCTCACTATCTCCAATTTAATGAAAGGAGAATACACCAAGTATTGAAGAATTAACTTCACAGTGGTAAAAATTCTCTTTGTATTGGCGTAAAATCTCTTCTTGTCTCCAGGTGAACTTTCTCAAGTGAAAATTCTCCAATTTACTAAGAGCAAAAGAAAATATTTTTGCAAAAAGAAATTTCTCCAGGTTCAGGTTGGGGAAATACCATTATAAACATAGAGTAGCCACTTTTAAATCTCATTGTCAACATCACTCTTTCCAAGCTAATTGTATCCATAGCAAAAATTCTCAAGAGAATTTTCCCCACTACTAATGTATGTGAAAGATAATTTAAACTAGTTCAGGTACTTATTCACCACATTTCTCTTGAAAAAGTGTACTTACGTGTTGTGAAAATTCACCTGGCGAATTGAAGTGAACTTTGGTGAAGTTAGATGAAGAGAAAATTCACACTTTACTAAATGTGCCCCATAGTGTGTCAGGTGTGGGGTACAGTATATACCTTTAAAAAGATCTGTATAATGGTTTGTTATCCAACGTTTGAAAAATAGACCACACATTAATTAAAGAATGTAGCAGTGCAGCTTCTGCACCATAGTATCTGTTTTTCCACAAAAACTTGCTACTGGGGAACCACTTCTAGTAAATTACTACTAGATCTTCATACCTTAAAGCAATAGTTCAGTGTGAAAATAAAAACTGGGTAAATAGATAGGCTGTGCAAAATAAAAAATGTTTCTAATATAGTTAGTTAGCCAAATATGTAATATATAAAGGCTGGAGTGACTGAATGTGTAACATAATAGCCAGAATCCAACTTCCTGCTTTTCAGCTCTTGATGGGGGGCCACATGGTACATTTCTGTTCAGTGAGTTTGTAATTGATCCCCAGAATTCAGCTCAGATTCAAAAGCAACAGATATGACCTATGTGACCCCCCCCTCAAGTCTCTGATTGGTAACCAGGGTAACCAGTCAGTGTAAACCAAGAGAGCTGAAAAGCAGGAAGTAGTGTTCTGACTGATATGTTATACATCAAATCACTCCAGCCTTTATACATTACATTTTTGGCTAACTAACTATATTAGAAACATTTTTTATTTTGCACAGCCTATCTATTTACCCAGTTTTAATTTTTACACTGAACAATTCCTTTAAGTCTACTTAGTCTAGTAAGTCTACTAGAAAATCATGTAAAAATTAAATGAACCCAATTGGCTGGTTTTGCTTCCAATAAGGAATAATTATATATTAGTTAGGATCAAGTACAAGGTACTGTTTTATTAATACAGAGAAATATGAAATACTTTTTAAAAAAATTGATTATTTGAATAAAATTGAGACTATCGGAGACAGCTAACTAACTAAAGAAGTAGGGCAGAAATGTTGTACATTAGCCAGTAGCTCCCCATCTTCTTTTCTGCTGATTCACTGCACATGCTCTGTGCTGCTGTCACTTACTGAGCTTAGGGACCCACTCACAAAATACAGTACACATAGAACATATAAATTGCTGATTAGTAATTAATACAGATAATTATAACATGGCAGCACAGAAACCAGTGCAATTAGCATCAGAATTTAACAATCAGCCTTGGAGCATCATCTTATAATACAGACAAATCTCATTTTCTGCTTGATAATTTGCAACAAGCCCTAAGCTTAGCTTCTCAACAGCTGCTCAGAGCCCACTGAACATGTGAGTATCACAGACACTTTCCAAGTTTGAAGTCCTGAATAATTGCTGCTATTGAGAAGCTGACACTTTAGGCTGGTGCAATACATTCAGTATATAAAAGATGGCATTTTTAGCCATATTACATTTTAGGGTTTAGTTCTCCTTTAACCGCAACCATCTCTAAAAGGCAAAATCTAGAAGCAGCCGTAACAAATATTGTAATTATCCTATATAATAAAGTTCAAGTGTCTCTGCGTCCAGTCCCTGTGTCCGTGGGATTGCACTACTGCGCATGTGCCCCACGGACCTCTAGCGCCCATTAATTTAATTTAATCTGCTCGGCTCCTCGCCAATGGGGAGAATGCGGCTCTGTCCCAGTACCAGGGCCGAGTGCTTCTCATTGAGAATGTGGCATCGCTCTGAGGCACAACTATCCGGGATTATACCCAGATGAGCAAGCTGCAGAGCACATATGGCTCTCGCGGGCTGCAAGTCCTCGCCTTCCCCTGTAACCAGTTCGGACACCAGGTGAGTGGGAACAGAACAGCTGCACGGTGCTTATTGGAGCGGGACCAGGTACACTAACCGAAATGCTCATTTGCTTCCATGTTGGAAATCCCTTGATTCAGTAGGAGAGATGCGCAGATGGAGTTATACAGTTCTACTGCACTTCTACTGGCCCAACTCCATGGCTACATTGGCAGCAGTGTTGTAGCTGTGCCAGACTGACACACACGGCACAGAAGTGGCAGTTTGGAGCTTTTTCATTCCTGCCACTTCCTTATGTATCTCTGGTTTCCCCCATGTGACTGGGCTGTTTGGTAGAGTCTGACTGGTATACACAGCCCCTCCACAGCTGAGGCAAATGCAATTCGGTTAGGTGATTTGTTTTGCCCAGCACATGCCACAGTCACACTGGTTGGATACACCTCAGGGCAGACACTTTGTGAGGCAAATTCTCCCTTGGTGTGTTTCAGCCAGAAGGCAGCCATTCAGTGACTGGAATTAAAGGGGAAGTAAAGTCTAAAATAGAATAAGGCTAGAAATGCTGTATTTTGTATCCTATATAATAAAGTTGAAGTGTCTCTGCGTCCAGTCCCTGTGTCTGTGGGATTGCGCTATTGCGCATGTGCCCCACGGACCTCTAGCGCCCGTTAATTTAACGGGCTTAATGTCTAGTATATATATATTTGTCCTGTTTTTATATGTCCTTAGCATTTCTCACTGTGCAACTGAATGTTCATTGGCATGCATTTGCTATATCTGCAAAGTCAGGGAAATTAGAGGGTTTATTCTGGCTGTTGCTAATTTCCTGGTATTCATTGCTGTGGCAATTATCTCAACTGAATTCTAAAAAGATCTGAAAGAAATAAAAGCAGAAACAAGGAACAAGGGATTGTTTTTCCAGCCTTCAGACAATGTATTGTGCTTTGTAGAGACATAGATATCTTTATGAGATGTTCCCAGCAATGTTTATGCACTTGAAAAGGTGGCATAACCACCTCATACATGCATTTGAATGTAATACTTCAGGCCAGGTTGGTTACAGGTCTTTACCAGAACCTTTCCATTTTTTTGTAATCCTATTATAAGTTAGGACAAGCCACTAACAAGATAAAAATAATTGTTTGCTTAAACAGGACTTTAGGGTAGTGATTTTTAGTATCTAATTAAATGATAATATTTTAGCTTCTTTTTCAGTCATCGGAGCAAAAGCTTATGTAACCTGGTAACTATACAAGAAACCAGTAAATAGTAGAATATGTAGGGGTGAAGTTGAGTTCCCCTATATTGTTTGTTGTGTATATTCTCACTCTCTGTGCAAGTTTCTGTTTTGTGTAGTGGTGCAACAGTTCAGCTGCTACTGAATGGCCTTCCACTTCATAAAACACCTGTCTTGCTGACGAAAGAACTCACTGAATGGAATTCTGGCATAACAAGAAAGTGCAAAGTTGTCTAATTCTGGGCAGTGCCGTTGTGTAGCCACATAAGCAAATAAAGTAGTGTTTTTCATAAACAGGGCATTAACTCAAGGAATGAAAACATAATTATGCCTCTCTATAGGTCCCTGGTGAGGCCTCACCTGGAGTATGCAGTGCAGCTTTGGACTCCAGTCCTTAAGAGGGATATAAATGAGCTGGAGAGAGTGCAGAGACTAAGTGCAACTAAATTGGTTAGAGGGATGGAAGACTTAAATTATGAGGGGAGACTGTCAAGGTTGGAGTTGTTTTCTCTGGAAAAAAAAGTACATTAGAGGACATTATAGACAAATAGCAGGGGGCCTTTTTACCCATAAAGAGGATCAATGTACCAGAGGCCACCCCTTTAGACTAGAAGAAAAGAACTTTCATTTGAAGCAACGTAGGGGGTTCTTCACAGTCAGGACAGTGAGGTTGTGGAATGCACTGCCTTTAAGAGTGGCTTGGATGATTTCTTGGACAAGCTTATTTGTGATACCAAAATCTATAGTTAGTATAGATTTGGGATTATGTGAGGGTATGGAGGGGTCGGTGTGTGTGATTGTGTGTATGTATGGATGCTGGGTTTCATTTGGAGGGGTGGAACTTGATGGACTTTGATCTTTTTTCAACATGATCTAACTATGTAACTATATAAGGTGTCTTTTTTCTGACTTGAATCAGATAAAAGGACTTAGGACTCCATTCAGTAGGAGAACCTAAAATATGGGGATCCTTACTGATCTCTCTATTTAATTTTATAATCACCCATCCCAGAGCACAGTGTGCAGAATGGAAGGGATAAGTGCTCACCCCACGAGCAGAAGAAAGTTTATTTTGAAACTCTTTACTTTTATTTTAGGAGTACATAATCTTTTATTCACTTTAGGGCTAAAGTAGTAGTTCACTGTAAAATTTACTTCTAGGATGATGTAGACTGATATTTTATCAGCAATTGCAAATTACCTCATGTTACATATTAGCTATATTACCTTATGGCAGTGCTGTCCAACTTCTGTGGTACCGAGGGCCAAAATTTTACTGGCCTATGTGGTGGACGGCAGATAATAGAAGTCAGTGTTGGCCACTCCCCCTTTTAAACCACACCCACTGTAAACCACACTTGTGTTACCACAAGAACTTTTAAGAACATATCCACATTAACGGCGGTAGCACACCAAAAAACCAAATGGTTGGTGCTCACTGCAGGAATATCCCTCATTTGTGAAAAATTTAAGTAAAAACATACCCTTAAATCCATATGCCTCATCCTCCCCTGTGGATAATACAACAACCCCCAACACATGATTAAACACCTTGGGAATCCTTAACAACAATTTCCAAATGCTAACAAACCCCAAGAGCAAACCCCTAACAGTCTTACATCCCACAGGTAGCGTAGGGCAAGCAGAAAATGGCACACACAAGCAGCACTGGGCAAGCAGAGAATGGCAAACACAAGCAGCACTGGGCAAGCAGAGAATGGCACACACAAGCAGCACTGGGCAAGCAGAGAATGGCACACCCAAGCAGCACTGGGCAAGCAGAGAATGGCACACACAAGCAGCACTGGGCAAGCAGAGAATGGCACACACAAGCAGCACTGAGTAAGCAGAGAATGGCACACACAAGCAGCACTGGGCAAGCAGAGAATGGCACACACAAGCAGCACTGAGTAAGCAGAGAATGGCACACACAAGCAGCACTGGGCAAGTAGAGAATGGCATACACAAGCAGCACTGGGCAAGCAGAGAATGGCACACACAAGCAGCACTGAGTAAGCAGAGAATGGCACACACAAGCAGCACTGGGCAAGTAGAGAATGGCATACACAAGCAGCACTGGGCAAACAATGGCACACACAAGCAGCACTGGGCAAGCAAACAATGGCACACACAAGCAGCACTGGGCAAGCAGAGAATGGCACACACAAGCAGCACTGGGCAAGCAGAGAATGGCACACACAAGCAGCACTGGGCAAGCAGAGAATGGCACACACAAGAAGCACTGGGCAAGCAGAGAATGGCACACACAAGCAGCACTGAGTAAGCAGAGAATGGCACACACAAGCAGCACTGGGCAAGTAGAGAATGGCATACACAAGCAGCACTGGGCAAGCAGAGAATGGCACACACAAGCAGCACTGGGCAAGCAGAGAATGGCACACACACAAGCAGCACTGGGCAAGCAGAGAATGGCACACACAAGAAGCACTGGGCAAGCAGAGAATGGCACACACAAGCAGCACTGGGCAAGCAGAGAATGGCACACACAAGCAGCACTGGGCAAGCAGAGAATGGCACACACAAGAAGCACTGGGCAAGCAGAGAATGGCACACACAAGCAGCACTGAGTAAGCAGAGAATGGCACACACAAGCAGCACTGGGCAAGTAGAGAATGGCATACACAAGCAGCACTGGGCAAGCAGAGAATGGCACACACAAGCAGCACTGGGCAAGCAGAGAATGGCACACACAAGCAGCACTGGGCAAGCAGAGAATGGCACACACAAGCAGCACTGAGTAAGCAGAGAATGGCACACACAAGCAGCACTGGGCAAGTAGAGAATGGCATACACAAGCAGCACTGGGCAAGCAGAGAATGGCACACACAAGCAGCACTGGGCAAGCAAACAATGGCACACACAAGCAGCACTGGGCAAGCAAACAATGGCACACACAAGCAGCACTGGGCAAGCAGAGAATGGCACACACAAGCAGCACTGGGCAAGCAGAGAATGGCACACACAAGCAGCACTGGGCAAGCAAACAATGGCACACACAAGCAGCACTGGGCAAGCAGAGAATGGCACACACAAGCTGCACTGGGCAAGCAAACAATGGCACACACAAGCAGCACTGGGCAAGCAGAGAATGGCACACACACAAGCAGCACTGGGCAAGCAGAGAATGGCACACACAAGAAGCACTGGGCAAGCAGAGAATGGCACACACAAGCAGCACTGGGCAAGCAGAGAATGGCACACACAAGCAGCACTGGGCAAGCAGAGAATGGCACACACAAGAAGCACTGGGCAAGCAGAGAATGGCACACACAAGCAGCACTGGGCAAGCACAGAATGGCACACACAGGGAGGGAAGGCAGAACAGAGCAGGAGACAGGGAAACCTATCATACTAAGATGTACTACATACAGTGACACAGTGCTGGTGCCCATTAGCATTTTGAATATGGTGTGAACAGGTGAACAATGTGGGAAGTTTCAGTCTGGGTCTCAGGTGTGAACAGTACAGGCTTTAGGGTGTGAACAATAGAGATGTTACAAGTGTGAACAATGCAGGAGGATCACAGGTGTGAACAATGCATGGGATTAGCCTGAATTTGAGGTTTAAACAATGCTGGGGCCAGTTAATCACTGTAGTGATACCTTTTAAAGTTTACATATGGTAAGCAGACACAGCATGTGGGGGGCCACAGAAAGGGGGGGCACCAGTTGGACAGCCCTGCCTTATGGTGTAAGGCCAGCTTTAGCGACCTAAAATTTTTTTTAGCATTTTAAATAGGAAGCTGAAAATAGCAATTAAAAGGGGGGGAAGGTCTATGACATTACCGAGCGGGCCAGTTGCATCACGGGCGCAGGCCGATGACATTGCAGGGACGGGCTGATGACTTGGTGATTGGCGATTGGTCAACTGCTACATCAGTCTAGGTGAATTCCTAATTTGAAAACCGAGCAGGCAGTTTTGACCTGAGCAGCCCTTCCAAAACAGGCTGTCTGGGTCAAAACCGGACAGGTGGCAACCCTAGTTTGTGCTCTAAAAATATATGTTAATAATACACATAAGTATTAAAAATATTGCACTGTACAGTACAGGGTCCAACCACCTAAAAACTTTACAATACAAGGTGTGATCTCACACCACTATACACAGACATACACACACTATATACCACAGAGTCTGATCTTCCCACTAGAGATGCACTGAATCCACTATTTTGGATTCGGCCGAACCCCCGAATCCTTTGCGAAAGATTTGGCCGAATACCAAACCGAATCCGAAACCTAATTTGTATATGCAAATAAGGTATGGGAAGGGGAAAACATTTTTTACTTCCTTGTTTTCTCACAAAAAGTCACTCAATTTCCCTCCCCACCCCTAATTTGCATATGCAAATTAGGATTCAGATCCGGTTCGGCTGGGCAGAAGGATTTGGCCGAATCCGAATCCTGCTGAAAAAGGCCGAATCCTGGATTCGGTGCATACATACTTCCCACACTCAGGTTTTTATTATAAAAACAGGATGTGATCATACACACACAAGGTTCATAGTTGGGCTACCTCTGTCATTGTTTGGGTAAAGTATTTATGAAAGGTTGGTGTAACATAATGTTAGTTATACAGTCGTTGAGAAACTAAGCAACCAGCTTCAGAAGATTATGTTTATTAGTTTATGTGAGCTAATGCTGTAGATGCCAAGGTCACAAGGCGTGTTGCAACTATCCAGCTGCAATTCAAGGTCTGCCTTCTCTTTCCATTCACACACACTGGAGTCTGAGGCCTCTTCTGACATCACAATAGTAAAAATAATGTTAACAGCTGGCAAACGTGTCATTCTGCAGCAACTTTACTGGAACCCCAGTGGTGTCATGTAATAAAAAGGTACAGTTAAATATGTATGCAAATTTGCCAGGGTGCGCTGCTTAGTTAATGGAATATGATTTATTTTTTATATGATAAATGTGGGCATCGATAAAGCATAGTTATCCTGCAAAATTTTTTTATTGCTCACAGTAAAAGTCAGAAACAAGATAATTAAAATCTAAGGTATCTTAGTTAACTTGAAGTTAACTTTTAGTATGTTATAGAATGGCTAATTCTAAGCAACTTTTCAGTTGGTCTTCATTTTTTATTATAGTTTTTTAATTATTTGCCTTCTTCTTCTGACTCTATCCAGCTTTCAAAGAATTGCAAAGAATATCACTCTCTACATCATATTAAACTTTAACTCAACTCCTTTAAGACACAGCAAAACTGGATGACTTGTTTATCAGCGTGTATTAAAGGCCAGAATTTAAACAAAAAGTACCTTTAAAGAAACAGTGTAAAAATAAAAACTAGGTGCAAAATAAAAAATGTTTCTAATATAGTTGGATGTCTAACATAACAGAACACTACTTCCTGCTTTTCAGCTCTCTAACTCTGAGTTAGTCAGCTTCTTGAAGGGGGGCCACATGGGACATAACTATTTCTATTTATTATTTCTATAACTATTTTTATATAAGTTTGCAATTGATCCTCAGCATTCAGCTCAGATTCAAAAGCAACAGTTATGACCCATGTGGCCCCCCTCAAGTCACTGATTGGTTACTGCCTGGTAACCAATCAGTGGAAACCAAGAGAGCTGCAAAGCAGAAAGTAGTGTTCTGGCTATTATGTTACACATCCAGTCACTCCAGCCTTTATAAATTACATTTTTGGCTAATTAACTATATTAGAAATATTTTAAGAGAGGTGAAACAATAAAAGTGTATTTCCAGACCCAAGAAAAGCATGTCTTTATTGAATAGCAGAAACAAACATCACAGGATAATAACAAGTATACTTGAGGTTTTGGGAGGCACATTTATCAAAGGTGGAATTTTGAATTCATGTGAATTTTTTTAACTCTAATAAATTCACATATACAGGTATAGGATCCCTTATCCGGAAACCCAATATCCAGAAAGCTCCGAATTACGGAATTCCCATAGACTCCATTTTATCCAAATAATCCAAATTTTTAAAAATGATTTCCTTTTTCTCTGTAATAATAAAACAGTAGCTTGTACTTGATCCCAGCTAAGATATAATGAATCCTTATTGGAAGCAGAACCAGCCTATTGGGTTTATGTAATGTTTAAATGCATTTCTAGTAGACATAAGGCATGAAGACCCAAATTACGGAAAGATCCGTTATCCGGAAAACCCGGGGTCCCGAGCATTCTGGATAACAGATCTCAAACCTGTACTCGAAATTCGGAGTTATTCAATAAAAAAAATCTAAAACTTGAATGAATATTACCGAACAGGAAACTCAAATCATATTCGAATTGAATTTGACTAAACTCGAATCAAGTTTTTTGTCCGAAAATTTTTTTACTGTCAAGAAGGCTAGTAACATCTTCAAACTGTTCCCTGGAGCTCTCCCATTGACTTATACATGAACTCGGCAGGTTATAGGTGGCGAATAGTCAAAATAGAATTTTTAAAGGGGCAAGGTTTGATAAATCTTGAAATTCGAATTAAAATCGAATCAAGTTTGGACACAATTCACAATTCGAATTTGAGAGTTTTGGCCATAAAAAACATTTGAAAATTAAAATTTTTAATTCCACCCTTAATAAATGTTTACTATTTAATAAAAATGGGAAAACAATGGTGCTGAAAAAATAAAGGAAACCAGGCAAGCTAGTTTGACTGGAGCATTGCCTTATGAATACAACACCATGGTGACAGATGGTTACACATATGTGACTGCAAATTTGCCAGGTACTTAATTGCTCTGTGTCTAGTAAATAGATTGGTTATTTACTGAATCTGATCAACTGAGCACCTAGATGTTCCATTTTGTATATTATACCATATATAGGGATGATTTTATCTTTTGCTATTCGTTAAAGAGGTGCTTTTATATGTGTTTTTTAGTATTTTACGCATTTGAGTCATCTTACCCACTAAGGGTTAATATAATGTTTTAATCCCTCTGTTTCAATTGTATCAAGAGGAGACCCTGATTTGTGTGTTTTTAGTGTTAAAGGTCAAAACACTAGGTACACATTACATAGATAACTGCGATGTACAGAAATACCTTATACTTCTTATGCAAGTCTTTGAGAGGTTGAACCTGATGAACTATTGTATTTGTTCAACCCAAAATAAATATGCATATTGCATTGTTGATATTTCACATATACATCAAAAATAAATGGGTTCCCCTTACAATAAACAAGACCAAGTTGCAGGTGGGGAAGCTTTTAGTTTTATTTACACAATAAAAAACCAACAAGGCACCACAATCTATTGTGGTCATAATGGCATGATGAGCTGAACTGTGGACCTTTCTTTAGGGCAGTGATCCCCAACCAGTAGCTCATGAGCAACATGTTGCTCTCCAATCCATGGATGTTGCTCCCAGTGGCTTAAAAGCAGGTGCTAATTTTTGAATTCCAGGCTTGGAGGCAAGTTTTGGTTGTATAAAAACCAGGTGCACTGACAAACAGAGCCTCAATGTAGGTTGACAATCCAAATAGGGGCTACCAAATGGCCAGTTGCAGCACTCATGTGGCACCCCAAGAAACTCTGCCTGCTGAAAACACAGGATGATACCCTACACAGCAATCAGCTCCATACTTGCCTGCACCTTGAACCATTGCGTCAGTCCAGGTGTAAGCTCACACACCCTGGATTTCAGTATTCTTTATTTATATTTTATTTGCATGTCAATGTGTGTTTACTCTGCCACCACACACATGCTAAACTCTTGCAGTATCCAATCCAAATATCCAGCCAACACCAAATATAATAGCTCCAGTCTTGTAATATAAGCCTGCAACACATTGAGTTTTATATCAGCTCCATAGATAGGTCTGATTGCAAATTGAATGGTCATTTCAGAAAATCTTAACTTCTTCATGATTTCTTTAGAGACACTAACCTTAATGTTGTATGGAGACTCTTCCATCCTGCTGAGAAATATTTAAAAAATTTTATCTACCCATAATGTAGGAACAAGAATAGATTATACAGTATATTAACTTCTAATAACCTAATTAATAGCATTATAGAATCAGACATTGGTAATATAGATATTTCTGAGTATGCACCAGTCTCACTCCAGGTTTCTAAGTTATCAGCCCCCAAATATACCTGGTCATTTACTTAAGGAAAATTCAGATTTTATCAACATGGTGCATAAGAGATGGGAGTTATTTCTGGATGATAACAAAGAACACCTCAATAACACATCCTTAGTTTGGGAAACATGGAAGGCTGTTGTCAGAAGGGAGATTTCCTAATTCA